>NC_090727.1:11934331-11939331 GCF_036898095.1 Palaemon carinicauda | reverse complement strand
ATGTCTGGGTTGATTCGGCGTTTGCTTCCCTTGGTTGATGAAAAGGCAGTTCTGATCAATCACTCTCCCAACTCCACTTAAGATTACCATAAAGATGTCATACCAGCTGTTTTCACTAATAGTGTTTCCATTAAAGGTCCATGAAATTTATGCAGAGTCCTTTTAAATACTGCATTTCTAGAATTATTGTTATATACCCGTCTGTTTTGTCGTTTTATAGGATCGATGTCTTTAAAAATATTTCCATTTTCTTGCTACGTTCCATTTTTCGAGAAATTTCTTGTTCCCAAAAATCACAATGATTTCGTTCACCATCATGACGTCAAGCATTTTAAACCAACTTCATTCCTCTGCCATCATCCGAGCGAGAATAAGCGCTGTCTGTAGGCGACCTGACTCTTATCATTATTTCAGATATCATGGAGATATAACAAAGGAGACGATAAGCAAGGTCCTGTAAGCGAACGTGTTGGACCATCGGATGTTGGATGATGATGACACGGAATATCGTTATCCTTGAGATTAAATTTCACGCCTCGTTATCTCTCTAGTTTACTTCATTATCGTATAAATTTCCTCCTCTATCCCAAAAATAGACATGTGATTACGAAAATAGACTACTAAAATCATTGGATTAGTTTCCGTCGTATTAAAAACGTCTCTTAACAAAACGAAGTTTACTTAAGAGCTGATTGAGAGCTTTAGATTTTAGCATTTCTCAAACATCTTCAAGGATTTTAATAAATATATTTTTCAAGGGTTATTTTGAAGCGAAAGTTAATGACACCGATTTCAATCCGTTTATTCCAGACAAATACAAGTAATTAACTCCGGATGATTACCCGTCACATTTCATGGCTCGAAAAGCAATAATTGAAGTTTATACGATAGAGCCATGAATGTTATAACTGTACATGAAATAGTGTCATCAAATCATTATTTTGATAACAAACGTAATTAATTAGGTTTCAAAGTAGGCCAATATAAATCACAATTAGGTACGCTTACACACCAGCTCATAATGAGAGAGAGAGAGAGAGAGAGAGAGAGAGAGAGAGAGAGAGAGAGAGAGAGAGAGAGAGAGATTTGAATTTTAGGGTACTTCGAAAATCCGGGATATTACCGCCAGATACTACGTTGAGATACTACCGCCCGAGAGTTATGGGGTCCTTTGGCTGGCCAGACAGTACTATATTGGATCCTTCTCTCTGGTTACGGTTCATTTTCCCATTGCCTATTCTATACAGATTCTCCTCTATCCTCATACACCTACCAACACATATTACCAAACAATTCTTCTTCACCCAAGGGATTAACTACTGCACTGTAATTGTTCAGTGGCCACTTTCCTCTTGGTAAGGGTAGAAGAGAATCTTTAGCTATAGTAAGCAGCTCTTCTAGGGGAAGGCCACTCCAAAATTAAACCATTGTTCTCTTGTCTTGGGTAGTGCCATAACCTCTGTACCATGGTCTTCCACTGTCTTGGGTTAGAGTTCTCTTGCTTAAGGGTACACTCGGCCACACTATACTATCTTATTTCTCTTCTTATTTTTTATAGTTTATATAGGAAATATTTTAATGTTCCTAAAATATTTTATTTTTCCTAGTTTCCTTTCCTCACTGGGCTATTTTCCCTGTTGGAGCCCCTGGGCTTATAGAATCCTGCTTTTCCAACCAGAATTCTAGCTTAGCAAGTAATAACAACAACAACAATAATAATAATAATAATAATAATAATAATAATAATAATAACAATAATAATAATAAAAAATATTTCTCAATTTTATTGTTATATGTAGATGGGCAACATAGGGATTGTAAGAATGTAATATCTGGTATTCCTCAGAGTTCAGTTCTTGATCCGTTATTTTTTTATACTATGTACACTTATGTTGTTTGGCCTAGAATACAAGCTTGTTGCATATGCAATTCTATCTCCTTGATGTAGATCTATGGTCACTGAATCTTTGATTGCGATGAGATAAGATTAGCATATGGTGCACAATAGTGTTGATAAAGTTGAACCCTATAAAACCCCAAAGTATGAATGTAAATAGGTCAAGGATAGTGGCTCCTCATCATCCATGTCTTTACAAATATCTACTTAACTATCATGCATCTCGTTTAAAATCATAGGTGTGAATCTTGATTACAAATTAACTCTCGAGAAAAGCATTCGTTCTGTTTCTTCTTCAGTTGCTCATATCAATGGCATATTGATAAAGTCTTATATGACTTGTTTTGATCAATCTGTTCTCAGGAAATGTAATGTTTTTCTTTTACCCTGTTTTGAGTATTGTTCTCATGTTTGATACTCTGCTGGTAACTCTCGTCTTAACTTGTTGGAGAAAAACTTTCGGTCTATCAAATTCTTTATACCTGATCTATATATTAATTTTTAGCACCGTCGTTCAGTTAATTGTTTTTGCCTTTTTTATCATTAATATCATCCGTTGCATTCAGATCTTCCCGGACTGTACAATCATGTCCGTACCACTGTGTGAGTATTTAATTCTAACAGCTTTGCCTTTTCCATCACAAGGGTCAATACTGCACAGTATTATAAAAGTTCTATTCTCGTTGTTGAATCGGTGGAACTACCGAAATTCAAACTTGTTGCGAAGGCTTTTCTGTTCAACATACTGACATAAGTCTCATTTTATAGTTAATATATGACTGATCTTTTTTGATATTGGTATGAATCTTATTATGTTTAAAAATTTATTTATATTTCTCATATTTTATATAGTTTATTAATCTTTCTCTATTTCCTTTCTGTACTTGGATCTGTTTTAATATTGTTACTGATCTTAATATATATTATATATTTATTTCTACTAATACATAGTTCATTCGTTAGTTCTCTATCTCCTTTCCGCAGTAGGCTGCTTTTTGTGTTGGCACCCCTGATCTTGTAGCATCCTGTTTTTCCAATTATGGTTCTATTGTAAATGGTTATATATATATATATATATATATATATATATATATATATATATATATATATGTGTGTGTGTGTGTGTGTGTGTGTGTGTGTGTGTGTGTGTGTATGTGAATATATATATATATATATATATATATATATATATATATATATATATATATATATATATATATATATATATATAAAGAAAAGAAAATTGATATACATTTTAATGTTAAGGAGCCGACACCAAAATGAATGGACTTTTTTTTTGAGATTCCCTTCTTTCGTTCACAATATTTAAGTTTTTTTTTTCATTTTTGTTATTTTTTTTTATTTCAGAAGGCTTCTCTCAAACCAGATATCATTATCATTTATATTGGTCAGGTTTATAAAGCGATTATAGATTCGTCATTATAATTTGAAAGAACATTATTTTATGTAAACTTTTAAAGTCATTGTAATTCAGTTAGTTTTCTTTTTTTAGTTAAAATGTCCTGATAAATCCGTCGGGAATGTTTTACTCATGACTCCTCATGAATAAGTCTTTGAAACTCCGTAGTGCTGAAGTACCTTCAGTTCACCTCGTATTCTGCACTACAGGCGGTACTTAATGTTTTTACAGCTTTCCTTCAGCTCCGCGCTTCACTTATCATTATTATTTCTTTCTAAGCTACAACCCTAGTTGGAAAAGCAGGATGCTATAAGCCCAAAGGCTCCAACAGGGAAAATAGCCCAGTGAGGAAAGGAAATATGGAAATTAACTACAAGAGAAGTTTAAGAACAATAATAACATTAGAATAAATCTTTCATATATAAACTATAAAAACTTCAAACTAACAAGAGGAAGAGAAACAAGATAGATTAGTGTTCCTGTGTGTACTCTTAAGCATAGAACTCTAACCCAAGTGGAAAACTATGGTACAGAGGCTATAGCACTACCCAATACTAGAGAACAATGGTTTGATTTTGGAGTGTCCTTCTCGTAGAAGATCTGCTTATCATAGCTAAAGAGTCTCTTCTACTCTTACTAAGAGGAAAGTAGCCACTGAACTATTACAGTGCTGTAGTTAACCTCTTGAGAGAAGAAGCATTGTTTGATAATTTCAGTGTTGTCAAGTATATGAGGAAAGAGGAGAATGTTTAAAGAATAGGCCAGGCTATTCTGTGTATGTGTCGGCAAAGATGAAATGAGTGGTAACCAGAGAGATTGATCCAATTTAGTACTGTCTGGCCAGTCAAAGGACACAATAACTCTCAAGCGGTATTATCTCAACGAGTGGCTGGTGCCTTGGCCAACCCACTATCTTGCTTTATATCCTTTTACTTTACCTTCATTCTGCTTCCTTTCTTCCATCTTGCTGTCTAACTTGTAACTTTTATCTCCTAGTGTAACGCTAGGGTTTTAACCTAGATGCACCTAGGCGCCGAATGGCCCCACAGGGCCCAGTGCCGGCTATTTGGCTTGTCATCGAATATATTTTTTGTTAAAGGTTTCCTCTGTGAAACTTGACATACGTACACTTAATAGTTTTGATGTTTTTGTTAAAACCATTGTAATAAAGAAAAAGGTTACATTAAAAGTCGTTTGAAAACGATGTATTTTTGGGAAAGTAGGTAACGTAAGGTCAAGAAGATTAAGAGCCTTGGGTTTTAAGGCCATGACGTAACCATCATCCAAAGTGAGATAACCCCTGACAGCTCACCATAAAGGCTCCTTGCATATTGCATCCCTTCGTTATGGACCTTAATGCACTGTTGAAACCATTGTTGTTGTCACAGTCGGTTGGCGATGGCGGTTCTCTCTATGAAGGTGATGTTTGGATGGTAACGTTCGACGAACTCCCAGATGTTGATGATCAATACAAATGCTCCCTGAGTTCAGGAAACTCCAACACTTATTGATAAAGTGGCGAATTAAGAACCATGATTGTAGGAGACCAATCTCATGAAAGCATAAAAAGCTATTAGTGTCGTATCATCCAGTAAGTTTTTTACGCCTACATAATGATGAAATTTTGTCAAATAACTGATAAACTCATGTGTTTTATTTTAGGGTTTTAGTGCTTGACTGAAG
>NC_090727.1:11916831-11931831 GCF_036898095.1 Palaemon carinicauda | reverse complement strand
AGAGAGAGAGAGAGAGAGAGAGAGAGAGAGAGTTGGTCAGTCATATTGACCATTTTAAATTTCATTGATTTTGACATTAAAATTAGGTGACAAGTCACTGGTAGGAGAAATTGAAGTTATCAGCGTAACAATAGGAGTGATAATGTGAGAGAGAGAGAGAGAGAGAGAGAGAGAGAGAGAGAGAGAGAGAGAGAGAGAGAGAGAGAGAGAGAGAGAGGATGGCTATAATGAAAGAATTTCCTTGGTGCTGGTAATGTTAAATGTCAAAAATAGAAACGGATCAAGTTGTGTAACCTATCCAGATGTCTCCAGAATTCAGATTAATATCAGATAATCGAGTGCCAAAATGTTGGAGCAATGAGAATATTAATAGCATAGAATTAGAGATAATAATAAGATTCCCTTAATTTACTGAATTGCTATAAAATTTAAATTAAGAACGAAAAATTCTGGGTTCTTCTTGGTTCTTCCACAAATTTGGCGAACTAATGTTTACTTTTACAGTATATATATATATATATATATATATATATATATATATATATATATATATATATATATATATATATATACACACACACATACAGAGATGACCCTTTCAATAAGTCAAACGATCTCGCTGTTTTTTTTCTTTCTTTTTTTTTCTCTCTCCTTTAGTGATGTTAGATAGAAAGTGCGACATAATTAGCCCAAATCGTGTAGGCGAGCTTAGCAAGAAGAGAATTTGTTGTATCCGATGGCACTCGTTGCCTTAATCTTAGATACACAGAATATCGGGAATGCAATCCTGATCACGGATATCCTTAGCTGAACGAGAGAGAGAGAGAGAGAGAGAGAGAGAGAGAGAGAGAGAGAGAGAGAGAGAGAGAGAGAGAGAGAGAGATTGATGAATCGGAGTGTTGGAAGTCAAAGTTGTGTTGGTATCTTCGTGTCGTCGGCGGTTAATTAAGAGGTGACTCTCTGTCAACCCAAACTTTGATGAAAGCGTTGTTGCCTTTAACTTTGAAGACCACCTGATTCCAAAGGAGGAGGTTGTTACATTCATGTGCATTTCGCATTATTATTGACTTTTATTTTGTTTCCCGAAGGCATGAACTCTCTTTAAAGCAGCTTCATGATGAAGTTATCATATTTCAGTAACTTGTTTTCTTGTGTGAAATTGTGAACAATTACTTGCAATAATTTTTCATTGATGAAATGTAGTTTCAGAAATAGAATTATCTTGCTGATGTATCCGGAAAAAATGCTTTTTGAAAGAATTTAGTTCTTGGGTTTCTTTTTTTTTTCAACCACTGGATGCTGAGTAAAGCTGAAATTTTTGATACGTCAGATTTTATACTCATGGCCAATTGAAATTATTTTTGCTGTGAAGGCTTGCGAACGGGTATTGGGGGAATTTCGAACATGCTTGCAGAGTTAGATAATAAATAACTACAATATTCTTATTCCAAAGTAATGAAAAGGACAAAGTGTAACAGGTTTCACTCTCATATTGATATAAATGACGGATCACTTCGATTATTTTGGTTTCATATAGTGAGAGGGCCGAGATCTTGTGCAATAATGCTTGTTTAGTAAAGTCTGAGAGCATCTAATTTCGTTTGAGGAAATTGTGAAAAATAAATTTGGAAATTTGGAACCTCTGGAAACGATAAGCTGCCGTTCGTTTGAACTGCAATATGTCAGTTGAGTATTTTATTCCCTCTGTAGATAGGCATTGCTAACAGTGCTCCTGACACACATGGAGCCTGATGGCTTTACTTGGAATTCCTGGCAGCATCCCGTCGGCCTCTAATAACACTCACTCTTGAGTCATCTGCGATACCTCCCTTCCCACTACTTTTCTTGTCCAACCAATTAACTTATCTGCTTTTGTGAAACCGCTGGGTTTTCCCTTGCACTTCGATTCTGAATGGCCTCACAGGCCCCAACACTGAGTTATATACTCCCAAATCATAAATCCAATCTAAAATGAGGTTTTTATGAAAGGAGTAATTGATATTCAACTCGATGCTTACCAATGTAACCGAAACAGTATATAGTATATACAGTATATCTCGCTTCTATGAAGATATCAGTTTCTCTTTGCAGATCGGCGAAGTTTGTAAAGATTAAGGATTAATCAGCAGTAATTGCAGAAGATATAGTTGTGGTTCGTATTAGGAAAAGGATGGTTGGTTCATTCTTAAGATTGAACAACGGTATTTAGCTTTCATGGAATTAAAAAGAAAAAAATTCTCTGAGATGAAATTCAGGTTTTTATGAAAATCTAACAAGAGATAAGATATCTGATTATTTAGTACCAGTTCATAGTCGGTCATATATTTCACGAGAGCATCATTTTAGGAGGATTAAGAGGCTGACGTGAAGCATTGAACAACGCTTGCTTTAATCACCGGACCGGTTGTTGGATCCTCAATTAGAATGCTAATCTCGCATGTTTAATTCAAGTTATGCACCCTGTCTCTAACTCAGTGCTTTAATTTTTCAATTCCATACATGGTCAGTAATTAATCAATTAAGAGAGAAAGACATTTTAAATTAATTTTCGGTAATGCCCATAAAAACACTCCTTTTCAACCCATCATTATTATACGAAGTATGCTTACACATTAACCCTTACGCATAAACACTTCTAAAACAAGGTCATGAATCATGTGAAACAAAACTTACACTTGAAATGCTGACTTCAATTTCTTATCTCGTTAATTTTTTGCTGGGAATAAGAATTAAGGACAACAAAATTATGCTAGTTTGTGATGTTACAATATTTAGCCAATCAAAATGGAATATTTATTTCTAAAGCGTGATTCCGGATGATGGACATACAGAGGAAAAAGCGGAAAGAAGAAAATGCTTGCATATTGTGCAGTGTGTTTACTGCTGCTTCTTTGCTGACTTTTATAAATATAAATATATTTTCATATTCATTCTGTCATGTTGTACTCGTATAGCCTACAATGAACAACAAGTTCATGTTGTTCATATATTGGGTCAATGCTAAATGTTCTTCAGCATCTCTTCAGTCAAGATGTTTAGTTATTGAAATGATTAGGAATGTCCTAATGGCCAATTATTACCTCTGCCAATGAAATTGGAAGAAGGCTTTTTTCTCCCTTGTTTGTGTGGTTATTTGAGAAAAGTTTCCGGCCACAATTTTAATCGTAGAGTGATGAAACATGCAGGGATTAACTGTTATTAAAAAAACAAATGGAAATTATTAAATTTTGGAAGGTTAAGGTCAAGGTTACGGTCAAGTCAAGGTTACAGTCAAGCAAAATGACCAATTCACGTAATCAGCCATAAGTTTGGACATCGTTGTCATAGAGACTTAAAACTTGGTTCATATTTGAGTGTATGAAAATCCTCGCCAATTAATCCATGTTAAGGTCAATGGTCAAGGGTAAGTCTAAGGTCAAGGTCAAGCAAAAGGTAAAATTATGGTCATCAACTATACGGCCCCAATTTTAATCGTAAAGCAATGAAACTTGCAGGGATTTTAAACTGTTATGTAAAGAGCAGGAAATTATGAAATTTGGGAAGGTCCAAGGTCAAGGTCACGGACGAGCAAAACGTTAAAAATCAGTCCAAAAGATTGAAAAGTAAGCTGCCTTGGCGGAGGTCTGCGTTCTACTGAGTGCCCCTCTATTTATTATTATTATTATTATTATTATTATTATTATTATTATTATTCATCGAACAATTACGTCTTGGCAAATATAGGAGACCTAAATAGTTCTTGTGTATCATTTTAAGCTTATTGTTATAATACACAATTCGTTATGACAATGGATAATGAATTGTATACAGTTATAAATAATTGCATTGTTTAGCTAACAAAACTACACTTGTAGGGTCTCTGATTCTTCATTATTACCGCCGCTAACGAAGCTGGAAGGAGGTTATATTTTATCCCCTGTTTGTGTGTTTGTTTATGAACACCTTCCTGACCACTTTTTTAATTGTAGACAGTAATCAAACTTGCAGGGAATAACTGTTATGTAAAATGCTGGAAATTATTGAATTTTGGAAGGTCAAGCAAAATGTCCAACTCACGTAATCAGCCATAAGTTAGTCACAGAGACTTCAAACTTGGTTCATATTTGAGCTTATGAAAAACCACGCCAATACATATTAAGGTTGAAGGTCAAGGTCGACTCCAATGTCAAGGTCGAATCCAAGGTCAAGGTCAAGCAAAAGGTCAAATTTCAGTCATCAACCATACGTGCACAATTTTAATCGTAAAGTAATATAACTTACAAGGATTTTAAACTGTTATTTAGAGAGCTGGAAAGGATTAATTGATTCTGGGAAAGGCACGCTGGTTTCGAGAAATGAGCTGCCGTGGCTGAGGTCTGCACTCTCAGAGTTTAAGTAGTTTAGAAAAGCAAAATATATTGTATCCGTATACGTGTATTACAAGTGAAAGTAAAAAAAAAATAGAAGCTTTCGAGAACCTGCTCATTTCGCCTTCTCAATGTGACTAAAAGCGTTAAAACTAGTAAGAAGTAAAACTGAGAGTATGGAAAGAATAAAACACGACATTAACAAATACATCAATTATAACTGTTGTTTCCGCTCATAACGCTTCCACAATTACACGATTTGAATAAAATGAAACAAACTTCGCTGACACACCTCCCTTAAAAGTGCCCGGAACCTTCATACCAAAATGTTTACCTCTGTTTTGTTTGTTGTCTTCCTCTGGGGATTCCGATTGAATTGTCTGACGAGTTCTCGCTGCCCCGCAGACATTAATTAAAGCAGATTTTCTATTAATTGCGTTGCATTCTCTTAAATAAAAGGACAGTTTATGATCCTTGTCTTCCATGATGTTGCACATCTATTACAGGCATCACACTGAAAGGAATTCCGTCTTTAGGAAGCGATGAGAACTTTTGAAATTGTTTTAGGTTGACTTCTTGAATAGTCATTAACACTTCTGATAAACGCATTCATAAACACACTCAAATGACATACACACGCACACACATACACTATATATATATATATATATATATATATATATATATATATATATATATATATATATATATATATATATATATATACATACATATATATAATTATGTTATATGATTATGGCTCCCGGGTCTGGGTACCAAAAATATATTATACTTTGGCTCGTGACTGGGAACCAAACATATATATTATATATACTACGACTGTCAAGGAAGTTCTCTTAAGTACACTCAAAACTAAACTAGGTAATTACTTTTAAGAATTATTTATGACTTACTACGGCTCTTAACAGGATACGAGCGGAATCTCATTCTAAACAATGGTCATTGGAATAATACACTCTTTACAAAAATAAATATATATTCCATATAAATTACAACACTTTGAAGAAAATTTACATAATAACAAAATAAGTCAATCGAAAAAATTAAGTCTGAACAAAACTTAAATAAAGACAAAAATGTTAAGATCTAAAAATTATATAAACACTCGACTTTAAATGTTATATCTGAATAATACATTATTCAAGTTTGATACTTAATGAAAAATAAATAACCAGATCACATTACAAATACCTAACCTTCCTACAGGGCCGTCTACAAAAACTTATACAATGCCAACACTCGCCCTAATACAATGAATTCAAAATAACCGTTTCGTCTTTTCGATACACGATTTGCTTTGGGGCACAGAGTCACTTAGGAAAGGACACACTATACATACTAAACACTTTTAAAACAATACACTGGGTTTTGTATGAGAGTGAGAGGTGGGGGATGACGATCTTAAGGCTTGTAATCTCTATCTCTATCTGTCTCTATAAACCTGGTATCACCTTTTTATATGAAATTCAGCTACTTCCTGAAACGTCCCGTACTGAGGTCTGGAAGTGTGGGCAGCCAAGCAAGGCGTCAGAGTTGCCAAGTATTACTCTCTCGAACGCTACTCACATTACGTCAGACGGCTCTCTCAGACAGCAAAGCTCCGCCCACCCTTTTGTCCCCGAAATAAAAAAAAAGATAGTATCCTATCACTAGGTCTTCGCAAAAACTCAAAAGCACATGGTACTGAACATTCTTTCTCAAACATGACACAATACCTCATCAAATATAAAAGAACATTACCTAAGCCCTTGTTCATATCATGTATGATCAAATAACACTCTCAAATAGCTTACGTAAGGCTTCGTAACAAAATTAAGTGACATAAAAATTAATTTTTAAAATTAACGTAAATTTACTTATACTAACTTAAATAAAGAATACAATGAAATTCACGACAAAAGTCTCTTGCGTAATTTACATAAAATACTAACATCTACATGAGAGGAGCTCATTTTATGGGCTGGCTATCATCTCTTCAATGCACAAATAAAATATAGATAAAATCATGAATAAACTGTTGTGTTTACACTAGACCAGCTTCATAAGAATATACATATATATATATATATATATATATATATATATATATATATATATATTTATATATATATAAATATATATATATATATAAATATATATATATTTATATATATGTATATATATGCATATATATATATAAATATATATATATATGCGTAAAAATCACAGGAAAACGTAATGCTCATTTCCTCTTCCCTGTGGTTCTTCTGCGTATATATATATATATATATATATATATATATATATATATATATATATATATATATATATATATATATATATATATATATATATACAGAGCATTTGATCTGTAAGTGTAAACAGATGCCAGTCCTGGAGCTAGTAACCTCACTCATAAGCACTTGTTGCATCCGGCACTACTTTATTAAAGAAAAAAAAAAGGAATGGGAACGACAAGTAAATTGTTTCTGTTTGTGTATTTGTGAAACCTACTTTTTAGAATATTTGGTTGTTAGTCTTTCGGCATGTTTGCGTATTATGATTTCGTGTAGAAAACTCGAGAAATAGAGTAATTTGGAAATAAGTATATCTTGTTCTACTTTTAAAACTTATTTATATTTTACAACTTTTCATGAGTATTCTTTGAAATTGTTCAATTTTTCCTGGATATCCTCAGTGATAGTGAAAGGTTTAATACCCAGACAGTAAAATAAGGATTGCAAATGACGCCCCGTAAATACAGCCAGTTGGCAAAATCGTAAATTGATTGGAAGGTGTGTATATATATATATATATATATATATATATATATATATATATATATATATATATATATATATATATATATATATATATATATATATATATATATATATATATATATATATATATATATGTGTGTGTGTGTGTGTGTATATATATATATATATATATATATATATATATATATATATATATATATATATATATATATATATATATATATATATATATATATATATATATATATATATATATATATATATATATATGTGTGTGTGTGTGTGTGTGTGTGTGTTTATGTTTATCATACGAATGCATGAGGCATATTGACGCCACTCCCCTAGTGGTATGCAAACAAGCCACGAAGATTGAAGGTGTATCCTAGTCAAGGAAGAAGTAATCCTTCATTTAACCATATGTTCGTTTTATGGGTTCATTTGTTCCGTCTGTGAATGTAGTACTCGGCATACCTATAAGTTTGTTTAGTCTAATACTCGTAGAATTTACATGTCATTAAGAGAGAGAGAGAGAGAGAGAGAGAGAGAGAGAGAGAGAGAGAGAGACTTATTGCCTTATTTTATGTTTGGGTTCCCCCAGGTCCCTCAGTGTGATGCACCTCGTATATCCACCATAGAGTTGCTAATGCATCTTCCGGTGTATTTTGCATCTTACAGTTTTGGATGGTCTGGGATACATCTTAGGTATTTATCGAGTTTATTCTTAAACACATCTACGCTCACTCCTGATATGTTTCTTAGATGAGCTGGCAGCACATTAAATAGTCGCTGCATTATCGATGCTGGTGCGTAGTGCGCCTTCCTTAGTTTTCCTGGTATATTTTTTGGCACTCTTTCTGATATTTTTAGCTCCATGATGTTTTCAGTAATTCCTTCTATTTGCTCCCATGCTTGTATTATCATATAGCGTTCTCTTCTCTTTTCTAGACTGTATAGTTTTAAAAATTGCAGTCTTTCCCAATAGTCAAGGTCCTTAACTTCTTCTATTTTAGCAGTATAGGACGTTTGTACACTCTCTATTTGTGCAATATCCTTTTGGTAGTGTGGGTACCATATCACATTGCAGTACTCGAGTGTACTACGAACATAAGTTTTGTAAAGCATAATCATGTGTTCAGCTTTTCTTGTTTTTAAGTATCTGAATAACATTCCCATTTTTGCTGTACATTTACCCAACAGTGTTGCTATTTGGTCGTTGCATAACATATTCCTATTTAACATTACACCAGAGAGAGAGAGAGAGAGAGAGAGAGAGAGAGAGAGAGAGAGAGAGAGAGAGAGAGAGACCTACCTACTGTAAAGGTTGAGGATAAATTATCTAGGTATTTTTTTATTTAGATAATAACGAAATTAATGAAAAGACAACCAATGTCACGACTGTTTTAACTACTTTATCGAAAAAGAATATTTATAGATACTTTTTTGTTATTAATGAATGCGTAATGAATTAAAAAATTAAAAATAATTCTTTTTTTCAAACTTCGTTTTTTATCAGCATGGGAGGCATCTGTGTTGATTACAATCTTGTCATTTTGTATAGATATGAATAATGGGATGCGATTCCCTCCTCTTCCCCATTCTTAAAGACGTCTAAAGAAGGGAGCGAATGTTATTGAGATGCTTTGCAACGTCCTTTTGAAAGAAATACATATAGGTTTAAAGAGTAAGGGACTTTTCTCATTTCTCTTCTATGAAGAAAATGAGATTCTCCTTAAGATAGTAATGGTATTATATTTGAGACTACTTGGCCCTTATCAGCAAAAAAGAGAAAAAGAATATTAGGACAATACGTACCGTCCCTGACTCATACAAAGGTATTCCTTATTGTGAATAATATTCTAACATATATCCAGTGGTGAAAGAGGCTGGCTTCGTGCACAAGGACATCGGCAATCACAAACTTAAAGTTGTTCCGGTAACAATCGTTGTTACACTAAGAGGAATAAATGGAAGATATAGCGAATGTCACGCTCTTCTTTTTTAAATATTGGGTTTGAATGGGATATTAAGCGAATGTTACGAGGAAATATTCTTGATAAAAATGTATGTAACCTTCGAGAAAGGTTGGTAGTAAGATGTCAACAATCACAACGTGACGCCAAACTTCAAGGAAAGAAAGAAAAGAATGTTTAAGATAAAACGAAGCCATTCATTACATCTCCAAAGAAAGGCAATATGATTTTTATCTCTATCATGGAAAACCGTAAAAAACTATATAATATACAGAGTGAAAAAGAATATCAGAGTGATTACGCTTTTTTTTTTTTTTTTTTTTTTTTTTTTTTGTCGGTCTGTTTTTCACAATCTTCCTCTGCTGAGAAGATTTCCAGTGTTGGACATTTGCCGAGCGGGCATTTAACCAAAGGACAAGAAAATTAACAAAGTTCATTGTCTTTACACATCGTTAAATCTCTTCCATTTTTTTCTTGGGTGAGCAGTAATGGAATTTCCTCTTCACACACGATGGAAAATTCGTTAGGATTTGGAACTTGTCAGAGAATGATTTCATACTTTTTTAAAGTTGATTTAATGTTTCACTGAGATATATATATATATATATATATATATATATATATATATATATATATATATATATATATATATGTGTGTGTGGGTATATATATATTTTGTGTGAGAGAGAGAGAGAGAGAGAGAGAGAGAGAGAGAGAGAGAGAGAGAGAGAGAGAGAGTCTGGGTGTTAACCGAATATTTCGTTCAACTTTAGAAATGCCAATTTAGCTATACTGAAAATCTTCATTGTAATAAGATTTGTTATGCCAATGCATATGAGCCTAATGATTTGAAATATTTCACTTTGACAGGGAATGGAAGGTTTTTGTTTCTGTGGAGTATCATGTGCGTATGAGGGAATATAATAGATATATCATTAGAAAATTGTAGGAATTTCCTATTGTGTTTTTGTGGAATTTTTCTTTAGAGATAAATAGATGAACCAGATCTGTCCTCGAAACCTTATGTCGTATGATGGGATCTATATATCAAATATTCTTTACTAATTATCACTAACCTCTAAGTAATACTTTTAAAAACTTTGTTTTCCAGTATTGATGTTGATGGTCAACCTTTTATGAGATACAAGTATATAAATTGTATGGAATCAAATTGCAGGTGGAAAAATTAATTTTATACGTCAAACTTTTTATGTTGCTTTCCTTGCAATGCCAAACATATTTCAGGTAGAGGGCCTCGTGTCACCAGATTTATCAACAATCCATATTCTCAAACTTTTCAATAATTAATTTTACTCACAAAGTTTTAGCTTACTAGAGCAAATGTTTGGAGAACATCTTGCGTAGACGTCAGTTTTAAGACTTTGTTGTACAGTACCAAAAGTTTTTAAATCTTACTAAATATTAATCTCATATTTTAGGACAACTTCCTTCTTTGAATACTTTTAGTTCCTATCCAACTCATTATTCATTTAACCTTAGGTCTAGATTAAGATTTTACATAGAAAACTTAACTTCATATTGTCAAGGATATCATGAGAGTCCAATTGTAATTAAAGTGAGCTGAAGGAAGATTATCATCTTTTTTTTTTTTTGTGACAATCCACTTTTAAGCTTTATAGGGTATTTAGAAGTTTCTTCATGAAGTTTCAGGTTTTATTGCTGTAGCCAAAGAGACAATTTAGAGGAGTGCATATAGCATCATTCACTCATCATTTTCTGGGATTTTACAGAATTTTAAGCTAATTGTATCCTATTGTTTTTCTGCTTATGCGATATCATTTCTCAAATACTTGTATCCAATCAGTGGCTGTTTGATTTTCTATTTTCAAGAATTTTGGTATTATTTGCATCTGTCTGTAATTTTGTAATATAAATAACATAGTTTTAGGAGCCTTTTCTGTTCTTTGTCATCTCATCGTACATTGAAATCTTTTATAGGTATTTGTATTTAGCTCATAGATGAATTCGTAATGTAAAATTTTTACATTTTCGTTTTCATCCCTATTAATTGCGGGTTGCTCTGTTGCCAGTATCTTCCTTGTTAACCTAACATGAGGCTATAGCTTAAAGTAAATTCTTAGTAAGTATAAGCAAGCAAGGGCCTGGCACATCAGCCCAAACAAAACATGGAAAATCAAATCGTTAGTTTTGAGATAGTTTTCCTGGTTTTCAAAGTTTTGTGTATATCTCATACAATATATGGGTCACATTTATACGGATATCTCCATGTTTTCTTTATGCTGTTAGAGAGTAGACAGAAGTCAAAATTGCAGCTGCTTTTAGAAATAAAAAAGAAAATAAATTTCAGAATCAATAGATAATTTGTGCCCTCAATACACACACACACACACACACACACACACACACACATATATATATATATATATATATATATATATATATATATATATATATATATATGTATATATATATACAGATGCAGTCGTTTCTCATCCACTGGAGGACAAAGGCCATAGACATGTCCTTATCTATGTCTGAGGTTTGAGCAATTTTCATCATCACGCTGGCCACTGGGGATTAGTGATGGTGGAGGACTTTAGTCTGATCCCTCACAGTAAATCAACTTAGTTAAGGGGGGCCCTAACTAGTACAGCTTTGCTGATCACAACTAACCCTTTCACCTCGTTAATTCTACAGGTTCATGAAGAATGTAATCGATATCTCGTATACATACTTATTTATATAATTATCCAAGTCAAAATGATTTAAAAAAGAATAAGAGAAACAAAATTGAATACCTTCTTCGTCGTCCTTTTGGTCAATATTTCATATCACCAAGAATAATTTATTTTTTCCACGGCTGGTCTCTCGCATGCAGTCACGCTTAAAATTCAATTTGCCAATTCGCTATTTGATACCTCCCTCAAAAATACTGCGAAATTTGCTCAAACTTTAATCACTTTGACTCTTGTTAAATCTATTTTTTTTTCCAATCTTCATAACTAATTGTTTTAAAGCTCGAGGTTTTAAATTTTCTTAAAAAAGTTGCTAGTATATAGAGGTATACAAAAAGAAAAAGTAATTACTATTCATTGTTCTTGTCTCCATTATTACTTCCTTTCATATTTTTTTCTATCTTCTTTTCCTATTATCTTTACAAATTTTCTATCCACTTGATCAACGTTTTTCATATCAAATATTTAGATGACTTTTGCAGGTATTTCTCTTACATATCATCACTCATCTTTAAGGAAATTCTCCTTCACCTCTATTACTTTTCAAAAGGGTTTGCTACCAGACACATATGAAAATGTAGATTAAAAACTGAGATATACAAAATTTCAAGTTTTTGTATAGTAGAATCTGATAAATCGTTACGATAACATTCGTACCCCTTGAAGTATTTGTAGGAATATCACTTGAATTTAACTAAGCATTGGTGTCTTATTAAAGGTTTAACATGCACATGCATTTCCCCCCTAAAATAAAATCATGTATTTAGGTTACAGGTAAACTATCATAATCAAAATTACGTTCTATATTACACCTTTTTGTGTGCGTTTTTTATATTTGCTGATTACATCATAAATTGGAGACCTTATTGACTATGGGTTGGTCTGAGACAAAAGAATTATAACGGAAAAACAAGTTATGGTGATAACAATATGCAACAGTTTATGCAATAACGATAATAATTGTTACATTTGCAATGCTTATGAAGGGGTTATCATGTTATAGATTATTCATGTATCACAAAATCACGAGTTGTTTTCCCAATCATTGTAGGCTGTTCCCGTTAATAAAGGCACAAATTAGAGTTTAATCAGTGATTACCTGAAGCTCTATAGGAGTGATGATTCTTGTATGTTTCTTTAAGGTAGGGGAAGTACAAATGTTTCAAGTTATACCTTCTGGCGTGATTGAAGGAATATAATCTAGTAATGAAGGATACCGATTGCAGCAGACCTCAGAAAATACAGTAGAATAAAGTATATTTCTTAATTATATTAGGAGGGGAAAGTGTTTTTGAGGGGTTAGGTGACGTTAAGGTAGGAACTAAGGGTGATTTTGTAGGTTAGGTGATGAAGAAGTAAACATATAGTGGAAGTAGCTAGCTGTCGAATTAGAGACTGCTAGACTAAAAATGAGGTGATTTGCCCTCTTTTGGAGTGCAATGATTGTAGGTTAAGTTAAAAAAAACAACTCAAAACTGTACAACGAGGAAAGGTATTCAATCATAAGTACCTTCTATTGCAATTAATATCAAAGAAACAATGCTGGTCGGCTGACTTAACAACGGCACTTTGCTGAATGTCCAGACAAATGTTATACATTTGCTGAATAATGACGAATTACTGGACGCGTAGAGATAAAGCAGAAAAACCTGGAGAAGTGTAAGTGACGTTGAATCAATTGCAGCATATATATATATATATATATATATATATATATATATATATATATATATTATATATATATATATATATATATATATATATATATATATATATATATATATACATACACAGTATGTGTGTGCGCGTGCCATGCTCTCCACCTCCTTAAACTTGAACTATTTCCTGCCATAGATGCTATTGTATTCAAAGTTTGTCTTCTCTGGACGAAATTATTTCTTCATATGCTTGGTAATTGTGTCTGTGATACTGAATACATTTTTGTATGTAATTATCCATTTATTTTAAGATTCAGCAAAACTAGAGAATTTATTTCCAATAGAAATATACACGGAATCCATCACGAACAAAATTTAATTGTCGACAGATTAGAATCTGCCCCAATTAAATTTATTCGACTCTCCAATTAATTCATATTGATTGATATTTGAACCGAGAGGATAATTGTGATTAAAGTGAGCCGAAGGGAAAGTATCTTCTTCATTGATGACAATCCACAATAAGCTTTAGATAGTGTTTAGAAGTTTCTTCATGAAGTTTTGGGTTGCTGTAGCCGAATGCACAAAATTTAGAAGGACATTATTGTTTAAGGTAGATTCTGTACTGTAAAAACAAGGTGAAATTCCAATTGCTTGAGCTAAAACCGGAGAACACCTGTTTTTCAACTTTCATTCAACATTCTCGACATTAACTTCAAGTTCCTCTGGGAAGTTAATTCTTTCAAGTCCATCATTGACAAATGAAAAAAGTCATTCCATCCCATTGAGGGGATCCACTGACGCTGAAGAATCGTGTCGTTCTCCAGAAGATCTTTTCTTTCTGAACTGGATTCAGATTCAGATCATTGGGATATTTTCTTATTTGCCAGGTTCTTTCCTGCTACCTGAAATCTTTCCTTATGTTGAGGAGTTGTATAAAAACAAACAATCTGCTTACGGAAGCAAGCCAGGGCCATCAAAATTGCTCGCTGATTGGAAAAACTAACAGGGAAAATGGAGAGGCAAAACACTTTATGTTTACTTTTAAATGAGGTTTTAAGGATATTGAAACGCAACATTAATCTGCTCCCGCGATATGGGTTCATAGTTGTGCACGGGAATATGAAAGACATATTGATGCACGATAGATAGTGACCTATGACATTTTCTTAAATTATTATATTTTTATTGCGTTATAAAAGTTTTTGTAAATGTATTTATGCTTGTCTATAATCGAAAATAAAAGGCAATTGATGGTGGTGTGATGTCTTCTTGAATGACTTTATTTAAGCCCAATTTACTTTGAGCCTGTAGAAATTTGTGTGAAATTTGGCTGAACCTTTCATTAGCTTGTGATTTTTTCAAATGAATCGATACTGAAATTTTCATTGGGATGACTTTTGGTATACTGATTTAAGCAGTGATACTTGTGATTTTGTCATTGCAAACTCATAGTGTCTTTGAACTTTTTGTGGAGAAAAGGTAATTCTGGAGTGTGAGGAATGTGTGATGAATATAAGAAGCTG
>NC_090727.1:11886831-11911831 GCF_036898095.1 Palaemon carinicauda | reverse complement strand
GATTTATTCATATCGTGTGTCTATGGGGAAAGAAATAGCTTACTTTGAGACAACTGTAGCACCGACATTTAAAAAATTGGGTTGTTGCCATCCCCTGTCTCTGTTTATTTATGCTATGACACTGTTGATTTTAAGATTTCTAGATGAGCTATCCATGGATTCCAATAAATATTTTATTTTTATTTTCCTTGGAGCAATGAATAGGTATTATTATTATTAATATTATTATTTTCTTTTTAATACATTCATTTGAAAATGAATTTAAAAATACACGCACTGCACCATTTTCCCAACCTTGCTTTAATTCCTGCACTTTCTGGATATCAAGGTATCGTCTTTAAATTGAAGACAATTACTTATGCAACCCAAGCCTTTCTTGCTGTTTATATTCTCCTACCTTCTAGAAATTTTGAGTCATACACCCTTTTCATTATATATATTAATCACCACGTTGGCCAGGCTTTTATACCCCAATATCATCTAACACCAGTTCTTTTCCTCATTACACTTTAGGTTATTAATGGTTTGCATACTGTATATACTTTTCCTGGTGGGCCGGGAAGTCGGGGAAAACTCGCTGGTAAGAGACTGATGTCTCGCCAGGTAAATCCTGAACGGCAGATTAGCAGTTAGGTTCCGACTTCTTTTAGAGCCTCTGGTGGCATGGTTGGAAGCGACCTGGCCTTTCATTAGAAGGGGCTAGGTTTCGAACCCAAGTATGAGATAGATATATATATATATATATATATATATATATATATATATATATATATATATATACATATATATATGGCAGTGTCTGTGTGTATGCACGTGCGTGTGTTTTCTATAGAAAGAGAGATTAAAGAATCTACCAAAAAACTAAAAGTCTTCCTATGTAAAAATGACCAAGGAAGGTAATGCAAGTGGTGCCGAGTCTCTCTAAGTGGCACCCTAAAGAAGCTGTGGGGCGTGTGGGGAGGCAGAACCCACCTCCTGCGAGAAATCGGGCATGCTGGCACCGTAAAGTTCATCTACTTTAAAAGAAAAAAAATACAAAAATCTTACAGAATATGTAATGATTGAGTCTTATGTAATTTTTCATCGTGGAATCTAACATCACTATTTTTATTATGATCAAAATCCAGCCTGGGGGCTCTACGGAACCCTTAAAACTGCATTTAATGATAATGAACCAATTGCAGGTAGTAGGTTGGCACCATACACCCGTTGATATACTACCGCTAGAGAGTTACTGGGTCCTTTGACTGGCCTGCCAATACTACATTGGATCCTTCTCTCTGGTTACGGTTCATTTTCCCTTTGCCTACACATACACTGAACAACACTTGAGATTACCAAACAATTCTTCTTCACCCAAGGGGTTAACTACTGCACTGTAATTGTTCAGTGGCTTCTTTCCTCTTGGTAATGGTAGAAGAGAGACTTTAGATAAGATAAGCAGCTCATCTAGGAGGACACTTCAAAATCCAATCATTGTTCTCTAGTCTTGGGTATGGCCATAGCCTCTGTACCATGGTCTTCTACTGTCTTGGATTAGAGTTCTCTTGCTTAAGGGTACACTCAGGGACACTATTCTATCTTGTTTCTCTTCCCCTTATTTTGTTACAGTTTTTATAGTTTATATAGTTCTTAAAATAATTTATTTTATTTGTTAATTATTTCTCTTATTTCCTTTTCTCACTGGACTATTTTCCCTTTTAGAGCCCTTGGACTTATAGTATCATGCTTTTCCATTTAGGGTTGTAGCTTAGCAAGCCATTAAAATAACAGTAATTGAATTTCGACATAGACATTTTATGAACATAGGAGATTATTTTGGGGTATATTAATTTGGTATATATATATATATATATATATATATATATATATATATATATATATATATATATATATATATTGTGTGTGTTTGTGTGTAAGAAGGCAATGTCTTTGTGTGTGTGTTTGTTTCCTTACAGAAAAAAGTTACAAGAAGCCTACAGAATATTTAATGATAGAATCTTATGTAATTTTCACGAAGATAGCTAACACCGCTATTTCCATTTTGATCACGATCCACCTTGGGTGTCTATGGGCCCCATAATCACAGAACCACTAAAACTGTATTCAATAGTAATGATACAATTGCAATGAAACTCGACATAGAGAGATGTGCTTACTGAATATTTAATGATCGAATCTTATGTAATTCTTATCGAAAAGTTAACACCGCTATTTCCATATTGATCATGAACCACCTTGGTGGGTTTTTTACGGGCCCCATAATTACAGACCTCCTAATACAGCATTCAATAATAATGAACATAGATTATTTTGAGCTATATTAATTCATAATTTTTTTTTCCAAAAAAAGGGTGTTGTTGGGTGTTGCCCCCCTTCACATACAGCCTACACTTATTTTCTTTTCGTGTGATAAAATGTACAAAAACGTACAGAATATTTAATGATTAAGTCTTATGTAATTTTTATACTTCTTCCGTTTTCTACAAAATGATCCCACCCAAAGCGAGGTTCTTATATATATTATATATATATATATATAATAGAGAGAGAGAGAGAGAGAGAGAGAGAGAGAGAGAGAGAGAGAGAGAGAGAGAGAGAGAGAGAGAGAGAGAGAATGTCAGTGTGTGTGTTCCCTAGAGAAAGAAAGGTTAGGGAATCTGCATAAACACTAAAAGTGTATTCCTATGTAAAATATTCCGAGGAAGATAATGCAAGTGGTCCTGATTCTCTAAGTGTTCCCCTAAGGAAGTTATGAGGGCAAAATCCCCCACCCTCTTCAAACTTCAGATATATGAGTATCCAATTCTACATACAAACTGAAAGTGTATTTTTATGTAAAAGTTTCAAAGGAGGTCAATGGAAGTGGTCTGAAATCTCTAAGTACCCCATTAAGGGAGTTATGGTGAGCAGAACCCCAACCACTTTAAATCTCAAATATATTAGATTCTATGCAAAATCGTGTTGGTTTGTAAAAATATGCGAGAAGGACAATGGAGGTGGTCTGAAATCTCTTAAAAATTCACTTAAAAGGAACATTAATGACAGCAGAATGACAGCTACGTGTGAAGAAGACGAAGACCAAAGAAATTCTCGTCTTGAAAATAATTCACAAAGAATTGCACCTCTAAGAAATCAGGAAAAAGAAATAAATGAATAACTCGACTAACAAACAGACAATGATTGCTTAGTAAAACCAATAAACACAGGAAGAAGAAAAGAATAGTCACGTGTGTAGAAGTTAGAGCACGGCCATTTAATGCAGAACAGTGGTGTCATGGTGCCTTCACCTATGACCCAAGACATCGATATGGAACAGTCGAGATGATAAAAATTGACTTAATGACACAAAACTGTAATCAATGCGGTACTCTGAAATGGGAGAATTAACCTCCTAAATGGTGTTGTGATTGAAGGAATATTAGGCTACCTTTGTTATAAATATCATCTCCACCTTAACATGAAAAATGTTTCGTCTTCACAGTTGTAGTTTCCACAAATTAAATATTTGGGGTAAGCGTATCTAGGAGTTCAAAGGCATGTGTTTCAGAACGAGTCATCACAAAGATAACTTACAAGAATCGACCAGTGGCATATATTGGGCCGGGAAGTCGGGGAAAACTCGCTGCTAAGAGACAGATATCTGGCCAGGTAAATCCTAAATTGCAGACTTCTTTTGAGGCTCTGGTAGCATGATTTGAAGCGACCTGGACTTTGATTTGAAGGGGCTAAGGTTCGATCCCAGTATGAGATAGAAATTTATTTATATATATATATATATATATATATATATATATATATATATATATATATATATATATATATACATATACATATATGCGTTTATGTGTGTTTGTTTGTTTGTTTGTTTTAACATGTGTGAGTAGAAGTAGAAGAAATTGCCAGCATGAATGACAAGGTTAAAACAGAACATTTTATTTGGGTGTAGTCTCCGCCCCTTTGCATATGATAATGTCTTTGTTAATGCCTACTGTAATAAACTATGTATATCGAATTAGTTAATTAGTGCCAGCAATTAAGGTGTGGAGAATTCAGTTAGGTTCAATTTAACCTCAGAGATTCCTAGTGTGTATCTTTTTTTGAGATAGAATTCAGAAAGATATTATGAATCTTATCCGGTTTTCATGAGTATTATATTGGATTCCCTTTGTTAATCATCTTAATTCAAACAGCTTCAAGTATCTGACGTTTGAAAAAAGATTTTCTAACGTGAATGATATGGATTTCATCATGGTGAATAGTGGGGTTAGTGCTATTTGAATTGAATGATGAAAACTGCAGATTCTCTATGCTCGGATCTTATGGATTGTATGTGACCGATTTTTGTCTGAAAAAGTCTTATTCCAGTGAAGCGAACAAACAGAATCATTAATTTGTTAAGTGACAAGTTTACGCCAATATATTTGGGGGGTTCCATTTTTACCGTAAACATTACCTAATGAACACCCAACTTTCTTAAGTTAGCCAAAAGCAAGTGGAGTGTCTTTCCGTAGAGAGTGCCTGAGCACCTAATTCCATCCAGGAATTTAAATTAATTGTTATTTCATTTGTATTTTCTCTTCTGGACAAAAGTAAACATGATTCGCTTTATGAATTTTTTAAAGAATATATATATATATATATATATATATATATATATATATATATATACATATATATATATATATATATATATTATACAGTGTATGATATATATATATATATATATATATATATATATATATATATATATATATGTGTGTGTGTGTGTGTGTGTGTGTATATGTGTGTGTTTGTGTCTGTGTGAATGGGTGGGTATGCGTGTGCATGCGCGTGCGTGATTAATTGTAAATACGGTTGTATGTATGTGTAACTTAATAAATATCAAGTAATGAATAGATTAAAGTTCGGAAATGAATGAGGAAGGAAATTGTGCAAGTGAAAGCCTTGTCAATGAAACAAGCTCCTATTATTAGTATTATTATTATTATCATCAATTTCTAAGATACAACCCTTGTTGGAAAAGAAGGATGCTATTAGCCCAGGGGCTCCAACAGGGAAAATAGCCCAGTGAGGAAAGGAAACAAGGAAAATATATTTTATGAACAGTAACAACATTAAAATAAATATCTCCCATATAAAGTATAAACACTTGAACAAAACTAGAGGAAGAGAAATAAGATAGAATAGTGTGCTCTAGTATACCCTCAAACAAGAGAACTTTAACCCAAGACAGTGGAAGGCCATGGTACAGAGGCTATGGCACTATCCAAGACTAGAGAACAAGGGTTTGATTTTGGAGTGCCCTTCTCCTAGATGAGTTGCTCACCATAGCTAAAGAGTCTCTTCTCCCTTTACCAAGAGGAAAGTGGCCTCTGAACAATTGCAGTGCAGTAACCCCTTGGGTGAAGAATTGTTTGATAATCTTATTGTTGTCAGGTGTATGAGGACATAGTAGAATATCTAAAGAATAGGCCAGATTATTCGGTGTGTGTGTGTGTGTGTGTAGGCAAATGGAAAATGAATCGTAACCAAAGAGAAGGGTCTTATGTAGTACTGTCTGCCCTAGTTAAGGGACCCTATAACTCTCTAGCAGTAGTATCACAACGTGTGGCTGGTGTCCTGGCCAACCTACTACCTAGACGATGGATTGCCACTAGAAAGACAATGGCGTAACGCAAATTTAAGCAGACTGGCGAGGACTCTGCAACCATAGATAGAGGAACCAGAAGTCAGTCGGTCAGGAATATCATGGTGAACAACCTTCTTCTTTGATTTTTAAAAAACTAGCTTTTAAAAGGATTGTTCAAAATATACAGGTATATTGCAACAACAATTAAGCAGACATGACGTTGTTTACATAGTATATATCTCGGTTGGTCTTATAGTTAAAAGTAAAAAATATAGGTATGTGGCCTGACATTAAAAGAATATAATGAGACAGGTATATTACCATAGTTTCAAGAATAAAAAAATTCTCTCTCTCTCTCTCTCTCTCTCTCTCTCTCTCTCTCTCTCTCTCCTCTCTCTCTCTCTCTCTCTCTCTCTCTCTCTCTAAAAGTTTCTTGTTTTCTTCAACAGACGTTCAGGGAAATTAATATCGTACTTGAAATAACGAGTAAAATTAATTGTTCATAAAATCCATCTAATGTGAAATTGCGTTTGCTAATTCGTTGAAATTATTCACTCGTCTGCATCATGAAGTATCAGACCCATTTAGAATGCTCTACTTGACAGCGAAAAAGTAACGAAGAATTTAGAAAAGGAAAAGAATAAGGCGAGTAAGGAATGAGGAGTATTAAATGCTCTTGGGGAAGACGGATAAACGTAATCAACTTGATAAATGATAATGGAAGAAGGGTGTTGATGCGATGAAACGAGGGCTAGGATATGTGTTCAGAAAGGTGAGGAGTTCTAGGTGGTAAGGAAGTAAACTGATGAATATTCCCGACTAGAGGAGTTTACGGAGGGAAGAATTTTCAAAGTATGTCAAATAATATTTCAGTAGATTTGGTGTAAGGAATAAACTCGCAAATTGAGGAGAAAATAGTCGAGATTGGATTAGAAATGAATGGAAGTTCTTGGAAACTATTTGTTGTTAGTATTGCAGGACAATCGAAATAAATGTTCATTTTTGTAGAGTTGATCTGTATTAGTAATAGCATATAAAAATGGTAAGGTATGGTGACTTTAATAGTCATAAATGGTAAGGAAAATAGATGATATGAAAACATCAATATAGATTGAGAAAGAGATACAAGGAAAGGAAAAGCCATGTAATCACCAGCAAAGGAGAATTCAACCCACTGCGCATTATTTCTTCATTATTCTACTAAATATCATTATATATTATGCCCTTCTTTTTTCTCCCTTTTACTACATCTTCACTTCATTTCCAGGTCCTTTCTCTCCCCTTTAGGGAATTCATCAAGAGCATAATTTCTTTTAGTAATGGCCGGGTTACGATCTCTCAGGGATTATTTGAAAGAAAAATGATAAAGAAAATTTGATTAAGGTGTTATGAGAAAATTGGAAGTCCTAATATCCTGAAAAAAAGGGGTGGCGGGGGGGGGGTTGTCGGACCTTTTTGCTCTATAATTTTTTGCACTGTAAGAAGGATTCTTATATTCTATCATTTTTTTTTTTTTTTTTTTTTTTTTTTGCTGTAGGAAGGATTCTTGTCTTCTATAGCTTTGATTTCCATTTGTGATTTTAATGAAACTTTTACTTGAATTGGTGGTTAGCTATTTTTTCCATGAATACTTTGCATTGTTCATTAACTTGAGCTGTTCCTATGGTCTGTGAATAAGAGATCTCTTGTCATGGATTTCAATGAGTGCTTGATTTATCATTAATATATTATTAATGAAAAATATATATATCAAACCAGTTTGAAATAAATATGGGACATCGTTTTATACCTTTTAACAAGGAAAAAAGATATAATATATATATATATATATATATATATATATATATATATATATATATATATATATATATATATATATATATATTATACTCTTTGGGATATATTCACTAAAGTCTTATTCTTGTGAAGATACTTGGTTATTAAAAAAACTTTATATTATTTTTAACTTTGTTTATCGTCACTAGATGCTCGTGCTGAGGAGGTACGAGATGTACAGAATATTGAGTCATTGGAAATGTTTAATTCTCGTTTCCTGAATCTGTTCATCTTTTACCAAAATATCTATGGCGGAAGAGTCGTTAAGAAGCGCGTGTGGCGAGAATTATGAATAGCCTAAGTTTCTTTTTGCAACTCTTTATACGAACCAAATATGATTTGAGGCGCAAGTTTCATACGTCTAACAGCTTGTTAATGACTCAAACGGGCACAAGAAAGAATTTAGGTTTTGCAGAACTTTATTTCTATTCGAGCACGTAGATCACTCGACCAAAAGGTTTCTCTTAATGGAATTATTAAAATCTTTATTACAATGGTATCCTCTCATATTTTGTAATATATATATATATATATATATATATATATATATATATATATATATATATATATATATATATATACATTTATATATATATATATATATATATATATATATATATATATATATATATAAAATATAGGGGAAATATCAATTCATGATACCACACTTACTTCCTTTTATTTTTGAGATGCCAGTTTTATACAGTGTCGATCTCTATCCTTCCCCGGCTGTCACACGCAAGTCTCCCATCACTATAAACTTGACGTTTGGATTCTTTAATCTGTTGTATTTTCTAACACTTTGTACATCCCGTTTTGTGTATGTTGTTGGTATTTGCAGCTCCCCCAAAACGTAATGAGATTTATTCCAGTGTCCTAAGCAAAGATGCTCACCAAAACGTCAACCATTTACTGGCTTTCCCAGTAAACAGCTTAAGCTCACAGCCCCGGGGATCGATCTGCTGCCATGCGAATGCTAGGCGAATGCGTAACCACGGTATTAACCATTTGCGAAAGAGCTGCTTCATATTAAAATTAATCTTTTATTCAAAGCATTTCTCTAGATATTCTTATTTCTCTTTCTTTGGTTTCAAAAATATAGTTTTCAATGAACACTGAAGAATTGCTTTGTTCCTTCGTATATATAGTTTCCAGATATAGTTTCCAGTGAAGACTATTTGAGGGATTTTCTTTATTCCTTTGTATTTTAATTCTCTCTTTGGGTAGAGAAATATAGTTTTCTAATAAGACTATTTGAAGAATTGCTTTATTCCTTCGTATATATTATATTTCTCTCATAGGGTAGAAAAATATAATTTTCTACTGAAGACTCTTTGAAGGATATGCTTTATTCCTTTGTATTTTAATTCTCTCTTTGGGTAGAGAAATATAGTTTTCTAATAAGACTATTTGAAGAATTGCTTTATTCCTTCGTATATATTTTATTTCTCTCATAGGGTAGAAAAATATAATTTTCTAATACTCTTTGAAGGATTTGCTTTATTCCTTTGTATTTTAATTCTCTCTTAGGGTAGAAAAATAAAGTTTTCTATGAAGACTATTTGAAGAATTGCTTTATTCCTTTGTGTTTTATTTCTCTCTTAACGTTATAGAATATAATTTTCCATGAAGACTCTTTGAAGGATTTGCTTTTTTTTTTTTTCGTATTGCCTGGCATTGTTGGTATTATTACCCTTTTACAGGGTTCTTTACAGGGTTCAGTTTCTTTGATACCAAATGAGGGTCTTTGTCGCCGTCGGGTTTTATTGAAACCCCCTGCAAAGAACAATTGCCTCCTATAATACATGCCCTCGGGTTAGCAACCGGGCCACGGACATTTAGTTGTTGATTGCTTAGTTACATTTGCATCTCTCTCTCTCTCTCTCTCTCTCTCTCTCTCTCTCTCTCTCTCTCTCTCTCTCTCTATATATATATATATATATATATATATATATATATATATAAAATTATGGGTGTGTATGTGTGCGTATTTGTGTATAATGTGTATGCATTTGTACATTCAAACCCAACACACGTGCACACATATGTGCATATGTGTACAGTGGATATATATATATATATATATATATATATATATATATATATATATATATATGTGTGTGTGTGTGTGTGTGTGTGTGTGTGTGTGTGTGTGTGTGTGGTATGCCGTATAACATTTTTAAAATCCCTCATTTCATTTTTGTTTATGTGTAAGAGTATGTAAGACTGTTACAATTTGTCACCGGGAAATATAGAAACATTGTATGATTGTATGATTACCTTTGATTTCTTGAAAACAGAGACAGTCGATGTTAAGAAAGATATATTTGCTATAAATGATGTGAAAGGAATTTTCCAACGTTCTATTTTTGTAATATGACAAAAAGATGTTAAAATGCTTTTAGCCATCTAAAATGATTGTAATTATTTTGTTTATCTAATTTTTTTGTTACTGCGGTTCTATTATTATTATTATTATTATTATTATTATTATTATTATTATTATTATTATTACTTGCTAAGCTACAACCCTAGTCGGAAAAGCAGGGTGCTATAAGCCCAGGGCTCCAACAAGGAAAATAGCCCAGTGAGGAAAGGAAAAAAGAAAAAAGAAAATATTTCAAGAAGAGTAACATTGAAATAAATAACTCCTATATAAACTATATAAACTTTATAAAAACAAGAGGAAGAGAAATTAGATAGAATAATGTGCCCGAGTGTACCCTCAAGCAAGAGAACTCTGACCCAAGACAGTGGAAGGCCATGGTACAGAGGCTATGACGCTATATAAGACTAGAGAACAATGGTTTGATTTTGGAGTGTCCTTCTCCTAGAAGAGCTGCTTACCATAGCTAAAGCTACTCGGCTTATGTTTTACAATAATACATCGTGTATCCAGAAAATATTTTCTCCATTACAAGAGATTAAGCCTCTAATAAATTAGTCTCTTTGTGTTCATGGTGTAGCTGATGAAGTAAAGTTTTTGTTAACTTTGTAAAGTTTGACTTCTCTAATTAGCAAGAAGTAACGATGTCTGTTGGCTTACAAAAGCATGCAGAAACTATAAGTACATCGTTGGGCCTGGCTGTGTTCCCCTCTTTAATATTAAAGTTATGCTTGTGTTCTACTGCTTAGTAGGAAATGTCGGTCCTTTTCAGAATTCAAGTCTATCGGTTTTGTTTGGTTTACTGTCTGTCAGCATTATGTATTTCCGCCAATTTCAAGGTTTAAAGGGCGCTCATTAATGGCAGAGGCAAGGGACAGAGACATTGCCCTAGCAAGCAGGACATTGCCCTAGAGACTGATCATATATCCTATGATCAGCGCCCAAGCCCCCCCCCCTCCACCTAGGTTAGGACCAGGGAGGGCCAGGCAATGGCTGCTTATGACTCAGCAGATAGACCTATAGGCTCTCCCAAACCCCCATCCTTAACTCATAGGAATGGTATGGTTGCAAACACTAAAGGAACTACCGAGTCTGAGCGGGACTCGAGCCCCCGTGAGGCGATCACCAGGCAGAGACGTTACCAATCAGACCACAACATTTACAAAGGTAGACCATGATTAACAGATGTTCAATACTACACAGTATTCTAGAAGTTTTATTCCAGCTGTGACCAAGTTGTGGAATGATCTTAAGAGAATCCAGACATTAATGTATCAAAAATATATATGGCTTATCTGAATATGAAAAACACGTAAAAATGTGCAAAATTTATCATTAATTGAATGCCAAGTAACAAACTACCAATTAGCTACGATGGTGAAGATGGGTTGATTTCAATTCTAAGTACAAAATACCTGAATTCGACAGGTATAAGTACAGAAGAACTGTCATTGACTTTTATCTTTCTTCGTGGCCAAGTGGGTTAGTCACTGTCTGTACAAGCTTGCCGACCAGGGTTCGATTCCCGGCCGGAGCCAAGCTCTTGTCTTTGTGTGATTTCGCCTGGGGCTCTGATCCCGAGGTCGTTAAGAGAATCCAGACATTAATGTATCAAGAATATATGTGGCTTATTTGAATATGAAAAACACGTAAAAATGTGCAAAATTTATCATTAATTGAATGCCAAGTAACAAACTACCAATTAGCTACGATGGTGAAGATGGGTTGATTTCAATTCTAAGTACAAAATACCTGAATTCGACAGGTATAAGTACAGAAGAATTGTCATTGACTTTTATCTTTCTTCGTGGCCAAGTGGGTTAGTCACTGTCTGTACAAGCTTGCCGACCAGGGTTCGATTCCCGGCCGGAGCCAAGCTCTTGTCTTTGTGTGATTTCGCCTGGGGCTCTGATCCCGAGGTCGTTAAGAGAATCCAGACATTAATGTATCAAAAATATATATGGCTTATTTGAATATGAAAAACACGTAAAAATGTGCAAAATTTATCATTAATTGAATGCCAAGTAACAAACTACCAATTAGCTACGATGGTGAAGATGGGTTGATTTCAATTCTAAGTACAAAATACCTGAATTCGACAGGTATAAGTACAGAAGAATTGTCATTGACTTTTATCTTTCTTCGTGGCCAAGTGGGTTAGTCACTGTCTGTACAAGCTTGCCGACCAGGGTTCGATTCCCGGCCGGAGCCAAGCTCTTGTCTTTGTGTGATTTCGCCTGGGGCTCTGATCCCGAGGTCGTTAAGAGAATCCAGACATTAATGTATCAAAAATATATATGGCTTATTTGAATATGAAAAACACGTAAAAATGTGCAAAATTTATCATATACACACACACACACATATATATATATATATATATATATATATATATATATATATATATATATATATATATATATATATTTATATATAAAATATATGTATATATATACATATATATATATATATTTATATATATATATATATATATATATATATATATATATATATATATATATATATATATATATATATATATATATATATATATATATATATGAATACTGTAGAAATAGATTAGTATAAAATAAAACATTCGATAATAATGAAATATGTTTAATATCAGTTAAACGTCGTAAGTAAATCTTCATTTGCTGAACAGATGAATTCTTTCTGATAGTCCGCAATCAAACGAAAAAAAAAAAACCCTGTCAAAACAGTTTTTTGCTCTCCAGAGAGAACCCCAGCGATCGGCCCTCTTGTGGAAATGGGTCTTTGGACTCTTCCGGGAGGCACCAAAGGTGGGCGTCTTGGATGAACCGAAAACCCTTGATTCCTCCGGAATCGCCGGAGGTGCTTCCATTGTTCATTTTGATTCAGTTTGATATTAGAAAAAGACAGATGATCTTTCCTCCTCCTTCTAGAATTCTTTGAAGACTTTAAGTTCAAACGAAACTACCATTTAAGGCTTCAGATACTTTTAGTTCTCTCCAAAGTCACACATTGTCTCCAAAGTCTTCAAAAGAATATCACGTTTTCAAGATCGCTCAAGTCTTTACGAATTGGGATTCTTCTTCTTCAGGATTAAAGGAGTCTTCGCTGCAGTTTTATGAAAATATCTTGGAGACAGTGTGTGAAGAACTAAGAGTCTCCGGAGGCTCAAAAGTCAGTCTCAGTGGATCGATGTCTTTAAGGGATTGGAGACTTTAGTCATCTGCATTTTTCTCGTAATAAGCTAAGCCAAATTGAATGATGGAAGCACCTCCGGCGATTCCGGAGGAATTATGGGTATCCTCTGGTACCTACCAGAGGGACCCTTCCCCTCCATTCCTCCCCCCTTCCCCCTTCTATCCTCTCTCCTTCTCACTCCCTCCCCCTCCTTTCCTCCACCCTTCTCACTTCCTTCCCCCTCCTTTCCTCCATCCTTCCCACTCCCTTCCCTCTCCTTTCCTCCCTCCTTCTCAGTCCCTTCCTCCTCCCTTCTCACTCCCTTCCCCCTTCTTTCCTCCCTCCTTTCTCCCTTCCTCCTCCTTTCCTCCCCCCTTCCCACTCCCTTACCCTCCTCCTTTCCTCCCCCTTCTCACTCCCTTCCCCCTCTTTTCATCCTTCCCTCTCACTCCCTTCCTCCTCCTTTCTCACTACCTTCCCCCTCCTTTCCTCCCTCCTTTCTCCCTTCCTCCTCCTTTCCTCCCCCCTTCCCACTCCCTTACCCTCCTCCTTTCCTTCCCCTTCTCACTCCCTTCCCCCTCTTTTCATCCTTCCCTCTCACTCCCTTCCTCCTCCTTTCTCACTACCTTCCCCCTCCTTTCCTCCCTCCTTCTCAGTCCCCCCCCCCCCTTCTTTTCCTTCCCCCTTCTCACGCTCTTCCCACTCCTTTCCTCTCTCCTTCCCGTTCCCTTCCCCCTACTTTCCTTCCCCCTCCTTCCCTCCCTCTTTCCCACTCCCTACCCCCTCTTTTCCTCCCTCCTTCTCAGTCCCTTCCTCCTCCCTTTTCACTCCCTTCCCCCTTCTTTCCTCCCTCATTCTTACTCCCTTCCCCCTTCTTTCCTCCCTCATTCTTACTCCCTTCCTCCTCCTTTCTTTCCGCCTTCCCAATCCCTTCACCCTCCTTTCCTCGCCCTTCTCACTACCTTCCCCCACCTTTCCTTATCCCTTCTCACTCCTTTCCCCCTCCTTTCCTAACCCCCACCTCACTCTTTCCTCCCTCCTATCCTTCACCTTTTCACTCCCTTTTCCTTCCTATGCTCCCCCTTCTTGCTCCCTTCCCCTCTTTTTTCCCTCCTCAATCTTTCTCCCCTCCTTTCCCCCCTCCCTTCTCACTCCCTTCCCTTCTCACTCCCTTCCCCCTCATTTCCTCCCTCCTTTCCACATCCTTCCCCCTTCTTTCCCCCTTCCCACTCCCTTCCCCCGCCTTTCCCCCCTTCTCACTCCCTTCCCCTCCTTTCCTTCCTCCTTTCCACTCCCCTCTCCCTCCTTTTCTCTTCATTCTCACTCCCTTCCTCCCTCTCCCTCTTAATTAGAGAATGCCTTGATGAAGTCATTGAGCTTCAGCACGGCATTTCATTCCCGTGCTGAAACTTGGTGACGGGCAAGAGGGCTCTCGAACTTGGGGAAATTGCTCCCCCAGTTCGAATCTAAGTTTCTCTCTTTCACCTTTTTCTTTTTCTCAATATTACTTTGACATTATCCTAATTTCATAAACTTTCTTTAGTCTTGCTTTCCAAACTCTATGAGAAAAATTTCCCTCATTATATGTGTGTATATATTATGTACATGTATATTTATTATTTTTTTTTTCTCCTATGGTTTGGATATTTTTACATCCATTGTAGCCCCGGCGGGGATGTTCATACATCCTTTATTGCTGCCTGCTTTGATGAGTGGGAGGAGGTATCACGGTTGGGAGGTGGTTGTATTCAAAGCTATATGTGAGAGTATTGGATGATTTCAGCCATCCCGAAGATAGTTTGGACCTTTTTGGCGGAACTATTCTCAAGTGTTGGGTCTTCGGAATCCAGGGGGATCCAATACTTGGGGTAGGACTCTCGGCTTTTGGCCGGAAGCCCGTCATTACAGATATGGGGAGGATGATTCCATAATTTCTTGGTCTCAGTCCTAACAGGCGGGTTCAGCTTACACCTGTGCCTCTATATCTGTTTTGATGCTATCCTTCGGGTAGGGTATGGAGTGGACCATCTGGGAAGTATACTCTGTGCCGATAGTGGAGAGTGCAAATTTCCTTTCCGACGTGTGGTGGCCTAACATTCTCGAGCAGGTACATCAAACTTACCCTTTTCTCTCTCTTTCGTCCAATGGATTCTTTAAGGAACGAACCCCCATCCCCTGGATACGCTGACTCTCCCCCGGCACTGTTGACGACCTCTGCTAATGTGATAAGGGAAAGCTCTGTTGATGACCTCGGAACGGGAAAGGACCATTCTACTGATATTTCTAAATCGAGTAATTTGGGTAACACGAGGAAACTTCGAATCCTCCATGTTACACAAATTTCAATAGAGACAAATTATGATGATCTATGTAAAGCATTTGAATGCTATGGATGCATAAAAGAAATAAGGATGAAACTTGAAGCTGAAACTTGGGATTCATGGATATCTTATAGTAGTTATGACGAAGCATTTAGTGCAATAAGTAACTTGAATAATATTAAAATTAATAACTTGAATTTCGCGGCTGCTCTCTCCGATAAGGTACCAAAAGATTTGGATGTGTACAGGCCTGCCGATTGGTTGGAAAAAGACGCAGATTTGGTTATGCCCTCCCAGAAAAATCCAAAACCACCGATGTGGATTATAGCTGAATCAAAGGGGGTTACAGGGAATTATTTTGAAATATGCAAATTGATTCAGAAAAAAAGTAGGAACTATTGCACCAGGCGATATATATCGTTTCGGAAAAAATAGTTTCCTTATCCATGCCAAATCCAGTACACAGTCGGTAATATTGTCCAATATGAAAATAAGTAATGATGACATTAAGTTAGATGTCAAACCCCACCTAAATTTTAGCTACAGAAGGGGCGTAGTTTTTAACAGAGATCTATATGATTTTACAGAGGAGGAGATACTGGCCATGTGCCCATTAAATGTATGGAAAGTTCATAACGTCCCAGGTACATCAATGATAATCCTTACGTTCCAGGATGCTGATGTACCTTTTCATATTATTATCGAGAACGAAAGGATTAAAGTAAGACCCTTCAAGCAGAAGCCATTGCAATGCTTTAATTGTTTTAAATTTGGGCACCCGTCCAAAGTTTGCAAAAATGAGAAGATGTGTGGTATTTGCTCCAAATCTTACCATGGAGAGTGTGCACTTGGAGCCAGGTGTTTAAATTGCAGCTCGAATCACAAATCCACAGACAAGAGCTGCGAGCTATATAAGTTGGAGGAAGCTGCCCTCAACAAATCAAACTTAGAACACATAAGTGTGACCCATGCCAAAAGACTATTAAATAAATCAAATACATATGCTAAGGCAGTAAAATCAAACCAACCTAGCACTGCCAATAGCTAAAAAAAAAGTATTTTATCTGACAAAATGTCAAATAACGAGGTAACCATATTACCTCCTGAGGCTTTACCACGGTGTATTAACACTAGGTCATTGCCCATTGCTGTACAGCCTTCAGCCGCCATTGCAAAAGATAATACAAACCTCTCTCAGGCCATGCCCTTGCCTGATCTGATGGAGGTTCCACTTAGACTAACTTACCTGATGCACCTGTTGTGGGAAAGGTGCAAAAACCTCGAATCCCACCATCTATTAATCGTAAAAGAGAGAGACCTCCATCTCTCTCTCCACCCTCCTTTAGAAACGTTAAGGTCATGACATCAAATAAATTTGATGTTTTGTCTGTTGATGTTTCTAATGAACCAGAAGATGAACTGAATAAATCAGAAATTCAAGTTGAGGTCCACCATCCACCTCAACAAATAGATAAAAAGAATACAAAGAAAAACACAAATGTAAAACCCAACATAACAAGACCACCTCTGAAGAAACCTACTGGTAATAATGTTAAATTAAAAACTGCTAATGGGAAGACCTCATCCAAGATGTCTTCCAGAAATAATCCATAGTTTTCTCCTCCATTTTGCAATGGAACTGTCAGAGTTTGAGGGCGAAATATGAAGAACTTAAGCTCCTAATTCATGAGCATTCCCCCATAATTGTATGTCTACAGGAAAGTATGCTTGATTCTAACACTCCTAGTTCTCGAGAGTATGTTAGCTATAGAACACCATATAATCAACAAGCAGGGAGCCATGGCGGAAGTCTCATGTACATTCGTCGAGATGTTCCCTAAATACCCATGTCTATACGTACAACCCTGCAGGCAGTTGTTGTACAAATTGATATAGGGAGAAAATATACAATATGCTCTCTACTTACCACCAAATGATGATATTTTATATGATGATTTAGCAGAAGTCATTCAACAGCTCCCTCAACCTTTTCTCTTACTGGGAGATATGAATGGTAGACATCCTTTATGGGGTGATGTTTTGGCCAACACAAGGGGCAATATTATCTCATCAATTGTGGAGAATGAGGATGTGGGGCTCCTTAATACAGGAGAGCCCACGCACTTCCATGTTCAGACAGGTACTTTGTCATGCATTGACCTTTCAATTGCAAGCTCTAACTGCCTTCTTGATTTTGATTGGACTACATTAGATGATTGGCATACTAGTGATCATGCACCAATCATTATAAAGACCAACAAGGATCCGCCTTTGCAAAGATCGCCACGTTGGAATCTAGACAAGGCAGACTGGGTTAAATTTTCTGAGCTAAGTGAAATCGAAGGGAGAGCAGAACAGTTTTAAAGTATTGATGATGCCATAGACCTACTGAATGGAACTTTTCATACAGCAGGAATCAATTCGATTCCCAAAACCACAGGACTCTTCAAAAGACGACCAGTCCTGTGGTGGTCCTCAGAATTAACAGCCTTGCACAGAGCCACCAGAAAATCTCTGACTAGATTGCGTAGACGCCGTACTGATAAAAATTTGATATCATACAAAAAGTGTAGAGCACAGTTCCGTCGTGCCATGAAAGAAGCTAGACGCCAATCTTGGGTGGCTTTTGTTTCCTCCATTAATAGTAGAACACCACCATCTTCTGTATGGAGGAAAATAAAAAAAATTGCAGGCAAATTTACCCCGAACCCACCACAAGTGTTGAAAGTGAATGGTCAGTTTGTGACCGAAGGAAGTGAAGTTTGTAATGCCCTGGCTGACCATTTTTCAAATGTATCGTGCAAAAGTGTAGCAGCTCCTGGTCACCAGTACAGGAGCATTGAAGAAAAGAAAATTTTAAATTTTGCAACAGGAAGGGAAGAATCGTATAATTCTCCTTTTACTGAAAGAGAACTCGATTCCGCACTCGCTACTTGCAACGATACAGCTCCTGGACCCAATGGAATTCCATATGCAATGGTTAAACATGTACATTTTAATACAAAGTTATTTATTTTAAGTATTATTAATAGAATATGGCATGATCATAGTTACCCAAGTGTTTGGGAACTAGCCATTATTTTAGCCTTTTTAAAACCTGGTAAGGACAAGTTTCTAGCAGCAAGCTATCGACCTATTGCATTGACTTCGTGTTTATGTAAAATCATGGAGAAGATGGTCAATGCAAGGCTGATGTGGTACCTTGAAAAGAAGGGTATTTTATCACCGATTCAATGTGGATTCAGAAAAATGCACTCAACAACTGATGTGTTAATACGGCTTGAGTCTTCTATTTGTGAAGCCTTTGCTTCCAAACAGCACCATGTGACAGTATTTTTTGACCTTGAAAAGGCATATGATACCACATGGAGATATGGTATACTTAAAACCATTCATGAATTGGGATTGAGAGGAGAGCTGCCACTATTTATTCAGGCATTTCTTTCACGTAGAGTTTTTCAAGTGAGAGTGGGGGAAACTCTATCAGAGAATAAGTGCCAGGAAGAAGGAGTTCCTCAGGGTAGTGTGCTGAGTGTAACCCTTTTTGCACTAGCAATTAATGGGATATCCTCAGCCATTCCCCAGGATGTTCTCTCAACATTATTTGTGGATGATCTCTCAATATCATTTGCTGGCACTAGAATGGCAATGGTTGAGAGAAAAATCCAACTCTCTATTGATAAAATTATCCAGTGTGCTGACATGAATGGATTTAAGTTCTCGTCAAGTAAAACTACCATTGTCCATTTTTGTCGTATCCGGGGAGTACATCCAGACCCGGATATATACATTAAAGGTCAACGGATACCATGTGCAAGAGAAGCTAAATTTTTAGGTTTGATATTTGATTGTAGGCTTACATGGGTTTCTCACTTGAAAGCGTTAAAAGCTAAATGTGTTGAAGCTCTGAATATCTTAAAAGTATTGTCCCATACATCATGGGGGCCAGACCGCAATACTATTTTAAAATTATACAAGGCCTTGATTTTTTCCAAAATTAGTTATGTTTGTGAGATATATTCTTCAGCCACCCCAAGCTAGTTAAAAATACTAGACTCGATACATCATGCAGGTATTAGATTGTCTTCTGGAGCTTTTAAAACCTCGCCTATCCCAAGTCTCCTTGTTGATGCTGGAGAGTCCTTTACCGAATGTCTTCCATTATTCGGTATTGGTTTAGATTGCAAAGACTCCCTAACTCTCTAGCCTTTCAGACTGCAAGCCTTGTAAGACACGCATCATACTTTGAGTTACACCCAAAATCTCCTCAACCTTATGGCTTTCGGGTGAAACGATTATTAAAAAGTCTGGATATAATTAGAAATAAGGTACTTCCATTCAAGGTATCATCAACGCCTCCATGGAAGTTACCTGAGATATCTTTTTGTAAATATTCTATTGGAGATAAGAAGAATATGTCAGACCTAGAAGCCAGGTCTCTTTTTAATGAACATGTTAACCCTGGATAGGTACGATGGGTCGTTCTCGACCCCGAGCGTCAAAAAAAAACAGGTTTTTCTCACGTGACTCACCCCCGTGACTGAATTTGTGGGTGATCGACCTGCAGGAGGTGTCTCCCCTACACGCTCTAGTAGTGTCCAGATGTGCATTGCTGTAGCTGTACTCCTTCCCCGATTTCTGAGACGCGTCGGGGTCGAGCGCGACCGAGTTTACCCTTCTAAGGTAGTTTGCATAATTATCAAAGTTATTACGTATTATGAAATTGTCGTAGAATGGTGCAACTTGTATAGGTTATCAGTTGTGGAAAGTCTTGGTGGATTGTTTGGCTACCATGTGCATGATTTTTTTTTTAGTTAAAATGTCGTTCATCACCACGAGGCCCATTTTACCGCGAGTGCCTCTTTTTCATTTTTTTTCATTTTTTGCCAAGTCATTTTTCCGTAAGATATTGCCAAATAGTGTCGTAAAACTTTTGCTTGTTTAGTGTTGGAAAGTGTGTCTAGATGATCTGGCTACCCATGCATGACTTTGTTTTTGTCAGATACGACGTAGTTATTGGTATATTGGGTATTTAACTGCGGTTACCAATTTCTGTTTTTTTTTTCAATATTTGTAAAAATTACTACGTAGTAAGGAATTGCCGTATATTATTCATTTTTTTTTCATGTTTATGTGTTAGAAAGTGTGCCTTGATGGTTGGGCTAACACGTGCATGTCTTTTTTTTTTATCTGAGATGCCGTATATTAGAATGTCGGGCATTTTACCGCGAGTGCCCCTTTTTCATTTTTTTTCATTTTTTTGCCAAGTCATTTTTCCGTAAGATATTGCGAAATAGTGTCGTAAAGCTTTTGCTTTTTTAGTGTTGGAAAGTGTGTCTAGATGATCTGGCTACCCATGCGTGATTTTGTTTTTGTCAGATACGACGTAGTTATTGGTATATTGGGTATTTAACTGCGGTTGCCAATTTCTGTTTTTTTTCAATATTTGTAAAAATTTACTACGTAGTAAGGAATTGCCGTATATTATTGATTTTTTTTTTTTTCATGTTTATGTGTTAGAAAGTGTGCCTTGATGGTTGGGCTAACACGTGCATGTCTTTTTTTTTTATCTGAGATGCCGTATATTAGAATGTTAGCCATTTTTCCGCGAGTGCCCCTTTTTATTTGTTTTGCATTTTTTTGCTTAGTCATGTTACCGTAAGGAATTGGCAAGTAGTGTCGCAAAACTTATATTTTTATAGTGTTGGAAAGTGTTTCTAGATGATCTGGCTGCCCATGCCTATTTTTTTTTTAGCCAGATATGGCGTATATATAAGTATGTGTTCGATTTTCCTGTGATTGCCATTTTTTCGTTTTTTCCCATTTCTTTCAAAATTACTACGTACTAAGGAACTATCACAGAGTAATGATTCATTTATATGTTTATTTGTCGGAAAATGTGCCTTGATGGTTTGCCTAGCACGTGGCTGAAATTTTTTTTTTCTGAAATGCCGTATATTAGAATGGCCATTTTTCCACGAGTGCCCCTTTTTATTTGTTTTGCATTTTTTTGCTTAGTCATGTTACCGTAAGGAATTGGCAAGTAGTGTCGCAAAACTTATAATTTTATAGTGTTGGAAAGTGTTTCTAGAGGATCTGGCTACCCATGCCTATCTTTTTTTTTTAGCCAGATATGGCGTATATATAGGTATGTGTTCGATTTTCCTGTGATTGCCATTTTTTCGTTTTTTCCCATTTCTTTCAAAATTACTACGTACTAAGGAACTATCACAGAGTAATGATTCATTTAGATGTTTATTTGTCGGAAAATGTGCCTTGATGGTTTGCCTAGCACGTGGCTGAATTTTTTTTTCTGAAATGCCGTATATTAGAATGTTAGCCATTTTTCCGCGAGTGCCCCTTTTTATTTGGTTTGCATTTTTTTGCTTAGTCATGTTACCGTAAGGAATTGGCAAGTAGTGTCGCAAAACTTATATTTTTATAGTGTTGGAAAGTGTTTCTAGATGATCTGGCTACCCATGCCTATCTTTTTTTTAGCCAGATATGGCGTATATATAGGTATGTGTTCGATTTTCCGGTGATTGCCATTTTTTCGTTTTTTCCCAATTCTTTCAAAATTACTACGTACTAAGGAACTATCACAGAGTAATGATTCCTCTAGATGTTTATTTGTCGGAAAATTTTGTTTACTTTTTTTTTGATTGAATATCATTAAATTTTTTTTAGCTAAAATATTATATTGTTTTACATTTTTTTTTTTCGATTTTATTTCCCTTCAAAAAATTTTTTTTGGGTCAGAATTTTAATTTTATAGTCGTAAAATAATCGACAATTATCCAGCAACCCACCATACAATTTTTATGCATATCCAATAATAATTAGATTAGTAAATAACACCTTGAAATTGACATACCCTTCCTACATTTCAAGTGGCAGATTAGGGAGTCTGAGTCAGTGTGGTTGGCGGCCATTTTGTGGACATATCCGAAGCGTAAGCTGCCCTATCTATATATATTCTTGTTCCCTATAGAATTTGTGATATTTTGGTATATTTTTACCTGCATAAATATCATATTATATATTAAATATATGTATTTTTTTACGAAATTTCTAAGTACTCAAAAAATTACCTTTAGATATGGCCCCTGATATAAATGTAATTTACAAAATAATGAAGATTTTTTTACATATTTCTATTTTAGGATAACATATGTTTATTCCCTAAAATAATTAGCCACTTCCTATTTCATTTGGGTACCCAAAAAAATTCATGAAATTTGGACAAATTTTTTTGGCCAAAAAAAGTTACCCTTTTTTTCTCATTTCAGATCTTCACCTCCATGGGACTGACTTCATCCAAAATACATCAAGATGTGTCCTAAACATTCAAGAATCAATTCCTAAAAGGATTTGTGTATATATGTATAAACTTTTTTTTTATGAATTTTTATGTCAGGTCTTTTTTTTTCTACTTAAATTTTTAAAATATTTATAATAAATAGTTTATCTGCAGATGAGTAGTATTTATCTTTACAGTTGTTTTAAGCATTCATTGAAGTTTTTTTTGGCAAAAGAAAAAAGGAGGTTACTGCAAAAACTGATTTTTCAAGAATATTTTTTGGCGTCGGGGTCGTTCGCGTCCGAGTATACCCTTAAAGGGGTGTCCGAGGAGCGTACCTATCCAGGGTTAAAGAACATAGAGGATCAACTTTTATCTATACTGATGGCTCCAAATCTGATGCTGGCGTTGGATTTGGAGTACATAGTAATGGTTTTAATTGTAGAAGTGCACTTCCTCTGACCGCTTCCATATTTACTGCCGAACTGTATGGCATATTAACCGCTATTGAGAAAATAGCATTGGAGAAGGAGGGTAATTTTACAATTTTTAGTGATGCAAGGAGTGTCCTTCAAGCTATAGAAGTTTTTAATTCTAATAACCCTCTAGTTTTAAAGATTTTAGAATGGCTTTTTATTATTGGACGGAGAGGTATAACAGTTCAATTTTGTTGGGTTCCAGCACATGTAGGTGTGTCTGGGAATGAGAAGGTAGATTCACTGGCTAAGAAGGCTGCATCCGAGTTGCTGCCAAGAAGGTATCCCATTCCCTGTAATGATTTCTTACCTGACATCAAGAAATTGGTTTGCAATAAATGGCAACAGCAATGGAATAGCCTAGATGGGAATAAAATGCGAGAAGTAACAAATGACATATCTCCTTGGAGGTATAATACGATGCCCCGAAAATTGGAGACGTCTCTTTGTCGTCTCCGTATTGGTCACACTCGGTTGACACATGAGTTTCTGCTGAAGGGCCAACACCAACCGTATTGAGACGACTGTTTAGTACCTCTAACAGTAAGGCATTTGTTGACCGAATGCCCCGATTATAACAACTTAAGGAATAGATATTTGTTTGAGGCTCGAGGTGAGGGTGACAGGTTCATCCTTGCCAAGATTCTTGGAAATGTGTCCTACCATGCAAGTGGCATTTTTAGATTTATTTCAGAAGCAGGTCTTCTGAAAAATATTTAACTTTTATGACATTCAACTTTTATCATTTTAATTGAATACTCTTATTTTTTATTTTATTTTATTTTTTTATTTTTGTATACATAAAATAAATGTTACCGGCGTCAATGACCTCAGATGTCAGGATGCCTGAAAACTTTAAATCAATCAGTCAATCAACCCTTCCCCCTCCTTTCCTCTCCCTTCTCATTCCCTTCCTTTCCTTCCCTCCCCCCTTCTCACTCCCTTCCCCCTATGCCAAGGATGAAGGATATAAATTTCTTAGGGTTCGAAGTCCAGACTGTGACATATTCTTCATACTTCTGTATTATGCTCCAAACTTAGGTGTGCAACTCCTTTTTGATACTGGCACTGGGAATAGAAGGCGATTCACAGATGTCACAGAACTATCGAAAGGGTTCACACCAACTTACTGTGCCGCTTTCCTTAGTCTGCATGCATTCAGTAAATGCGATATGACCAGTGCCTTTAAGGGAATTGTCAAGTTGAAACCGCTGTTAATTCTACAGAAATGCCCAAAGTACCAAGATGTCATCAGTTGCCTAGGGGAGTCATGGGAGGTAACCGATGAAATAATCCTTGCTCTTGAAGATTTCATCTGCACCATGTAATCTGCCAAAGCTAAGATAAAGGAGGTTGACCAGCTTCGATACCAAATGCTCGAGTTAAAATGCAGTGGGCAGTCGCTGGATTCAAAGAAGAATGTTGATCTTTCATCTCTTCAGCCACCAAGAGTGTCTAAATGAGCATATCAGGTGGTGAACTATCAGGTTGTGATATGGAAACGTGCCTATTATCCCAAACCTGAAGTCCGTTATCCAGCTGTGGATCATGGTTGAATAATGAAGGATGGAAATCTAGATCCCTGTTGGTTCAAGGGAACTGCACTTCCTACAGGTTTGGCTGATATACTTGAAACGATGGACGATGATGAGATGTCAGATGATGAAAACCTTGATGAAAACAATGAAAGTGATGGAAATATTTATGATGACTATGAAAGTGATGATGGTGGGTCCGACTTGGACTAAGAAAGTTTCAAGTAACAAGATGGTAGATTTCAGGGTCGAAGAACCAAGGACCTCCCTTGTATCACAAGATATTTCCAATAATTACCTTTCCATTAATTAAAAGTGGACCCAGAGGTACCCAAGTAGACCA
>NC_090727.1:11864331-11881831 GCF_036898095.1 Palaemon carinicauda | reverse complement strand
TGTAATAATAATAATTATTATTATTATTATTATTATTATTATTATTATTATTATTATTATTATTATTATTATTACATGTTAAGCTACAACTCTAGTAGGAAAAGCAGGATGCTATTAGCTCAGAGGCCCTAGCAGGGAAAATAGCACAGTGAGGAAAGGAAATAAGGAAAAATAAGATATTTTAAGAACAGTAGCATCAAAGTAAATATTTCTTATATAAACTATAAACACTCTAACAAAACAAGAGGAAGAGAAATAAGATAGAATAGCGTACCCTCAAGCAAGAGATTGGTAATATCAGCGTGATAATAATGTGAAAAAGATGGATTATATAATGAAATTATGGTAGTTGAGAATAACATTTTCCTGTTAATTAAAGTAATAAGTTTGTGTGGGTATCGGGTAGTGAAATGAGGAGATCCCTTTGGCTATGCAAAATATTGAATAATTGAATGGACAATTTGGTTAAAGAATGCGGAAGAGAGGAATGGGAGGCCTAATGTGGATAAGGGGAATAGATATAAGATAAAGAAGGGATAGAGAGAAGGTAGCAGGTTAGGAACAGTGGCACTCGAGCTGAGTGCAGGCGCAAAAGTTAGTGAAATATCAAGTGCAAATTCCTTGGATTCGCACCTAGGCCTATGTTAGTGTAAGTGTGAATAACAATTTTGCCGAAAGACTTACTCATAGGGTAAACTTGTAGACTGTGCAGGAGAATAAAGGAAAGTTTTTGATATATTACAAACGATCGGGATGGAGGAATTTGAAATGTATTAACGTGTGACGGTGCCGAGAGAAAGGTTGTGAACTCAAAGGCAGTGTGAGAGCAACTGAGTTAGTTTATTAAAGATCACTTTCCTTTATATACAAAATCTCAAAGCAACAAGAATTTTCATGTTGAGAAATGGACAATGTTACAGAGGATAAAAGCAGACATGATTTTTCAGGTTCTTTTTAGTGCGAGGGGAGAGCGAAGATACAAGCACAAAATGAACTATATACGATCGTGTGACACACGGTTGGTACAAACGTTATGGTTTATCTGTGTACAGCTGTAGTACAGTGACTTTGTCTCTGTATGTGAATTGTCTCTTTATGTAACCTATTGTGTTTTTTGTCTTTTCATTTCAGCTTTTATGCTCTGTTTGGTGAACTTCAAATCCTTGCTGATGATAATACCGAGATCTTCCTCCTGGTCCACACTTTCTATTTCATTACCCAGCAGTGAGTCATCTGATTGTGGGTTACTATAAACTATCTACATGATTTCGCATTTCCCACAGTTGAAAGGCATTTGCCATTTTTGGGGCTATTCTCTTAACTTCATTAGATCCTCTCTTAAGGCTGCTACGTCTTCTGAGTTCGCAGCATTTATGCCTAGTTTAGTATCATCGGGAGGGAGAGAGAGAGAGAGAGAGAGAGAGAGAGAGAGAGAGAGACTTAAAACGTTATCCTGCACTTAATATTATTATTACTAGCTAAGCTACAACCCTACTTGGAAAATCAGGAAGCTATAATTATGCTCAAAGACCCAACAGGGAAAAATAGCCCAATTAATGAAATGAATAAACTTCAAGAGAGATGGTATTCAAAATATATTAATATCAGTAACGGCATTAAAATAGATCTTTCATAAATTAACTATGAACTTATAAACTTAGGTCCGCCTGTTCAACATACAAACATTCACTGCAAGTTTGAACTTTGGAAGTTCCACCGATTCAGCTGCACAGTGTTACAAAGATCATTTTACTACCATACAAAACAGGGGAATGTATTATTTTCGGTATCACTTTAAAATGTTTCATTTACAGGCTTAGCAAATAAGTAAAACTTGACCGCCAAAATTGACACGCCATCAACCGTTATCGGTTCTAAATATCGTCCAACCGTTCCATGGAGTCCAATGAGCCGAAGTTAAGCGAGTTATCTCTCCTCCTCCTCACTCACACACATTCAAAACTTAAAGTTGAGGAATGTGATTGATTATGGAATAAGATTTACATAAAAGTTTTATATCTAAAAATAATTTCATCTTAATTTTGATAGAAAAAGCAACATAAATATAGTATTGGAAACTAGAGAGGCACTCAGTAGTAAGCAATTGTGTCTTCGCCACGCCAAGCAGCAGTCTTATTCGCTCTGAAACTCCACAGCATAATTGTACTTCGATGTATTTTTTTCAAAATCTATTGGATTTAATCTTGGGTCATACCATACCCCACAGGTCCACCAAGTTTCGTTTGAATAGGTTCAATAGTTTTGGCATAACGTCATTCACAAACAAATAACAAACTGATAAAATATATAGCATATTCTCACATAGAATATCACGTAATCACATTCATTTATTCAGATTTTAGAAATATATATATATATATATATAATATATATATATATATATATATATATATATATATATATATATATATATATATATATATATATATATATGAGAGAGAGAGAGAGAGAGAGAGAGAGAGAGAGAGAGAGAGAGAGAGAGAGAGAGAGCAAATACGAATAAATTTGATTTAGCAATAGAGAAAAAGTTGGAGGGACCAAATTTAATATAGTCTAGGAAATTGGCGGGAAGTTGCATGGCCATGGGTCTGTGGTAACGGTTGATGGCGTTTCAATTTCAGTGGTCAATCTGTACTTTTTGTCGAACGTGTGAATGTCCTGTTTTAATGTGATACCAATTGTAAGACATTATATGTTTTGCATAATCTTGGATTCATTATGTATAACCTGTAATAGGTTTTAAAAGAGATATTAAGTATAGGCCAACGTTTTCGGTGTGTGTGTGTGTGTGTGTGTGTGTGTGTGTGTGTGTAGGCCATTTCTAATTTCTAAGGATGTCCGGCAAATCCTTTTTAGGTTTTAAAATTGACATTTTTATTTGTTCAACGTAGATGTTTTGATTGATGAGTTTTGGCTATGTGGCCCTGTTCATTACTTCATTACTTGATATAAGTTTGGTGAGATCGGTGTTACTGTATGGACATTAGTCATGGTATGACAATGAAACATTATCCAAGTGATTTAGTAGATATGAGAACAAAGACCCTAGAAGGATATTAGGAGTTGAATGGCAGGACAGGATTAGAAATGAGACTATAAGAGAGATTACTTTCGAGTGCTATATGTTTATGAGATCATTGTGAGGGGTAGATGGAGATGGTTTGGCCATGCTCTTCGCACTCCCCAAGAGAGATTAGTTCACCAAACTTTCAACTGGGTCTCCACAAGGCACTAGAAGATTTGGAAGATCCAGACCTACATGGCTGAGGGCTTTGAAGCGTGAAGTAGGTGATGAATGGAGAAAGTATTGAATTAAAAGCTCTTGATAAAGACTACGGGCGAAATCTAACCGATGTCCTTTGTGTCAACAGGCGTAGGAGTAGATGATGATGATGATATCCTATAGTACCATTCCCGCGTTTTTCTCCCACCCTCTCTTCCACCCTCCTCCTCCTCCATCTTAGATATTTCTACGACGGAGTTTACTATAATTCTCTTACGAATAACAACCTTCTTCTTGTTAGCCTTCTCTTATGCTTAAGCTGACCTCAATCTATCACTATTCCTAAATCTTAAGCTTTTACTTTATAAAACAAATTCGGTCTTTTTCCCATCTGACTCTCTCTCTCTCTCTCTCTCTCTCTCTCTCTCTCTCTCTCTCTCTCTCTCTCTCTCTCTCTCTCTCTCATGCTTGAGACAGTTTACGCCCTATTCCTCTGTCTCTGACTCAATCACTTTTCCTTCCTTCCCACGGTCTCCTACTTTCGATACCGTTCAAATGTTCCTCTTAGACCGTCACGCCCTCACACACATTACCGGTGACAGCCAGAGCGACCTGTCAGCATATACGGATTTCACTATGAGAAAAATTGACCAAGACATCTGCTCTGCAGAGGTCACCTGACCTGGAGACCCAACTCCAGGCTTCCGAGCTAGGATAAACAGCCTGTTCGCTCAAACTTGCCATCATCCCAAATTACTACCAGAACCGCTTAGCGCTCTTTAATTGTAACTTAAGATTCAAAACTAACTCTTAATTAAACTCATTGTTAATTGTCCTTTGCATTATATTAATAACCTTTGCCCTACCCAAGCTTTAAATTTATAACAACCCTCTACCCTTGTTCGATTCCTCTCATTCAAAGTACCTTTGTTGTTTCATTATTAATATTCGCTTACGGGCTACCAACGCAAGAGCCCGTGTCATGCATAAGGCAAGACAATCTAAAATGAACCAACGAACGAACGAACCTCTTCTGTAGTTAGAAAGATAAATGGTTAGAATGTGATATTAAGTAATGAGAAGAAGCAAATGAAAATTAATATCATATTATTAGCATAAGAAAACATTTCGGGAGTTTCACGATCAAAAGAATAGATATTTGAACGAAACCTTCTGGGAAACACCTCATTTAAATATGGCGTTTCATTCTGATTAAATCTTCTCATTCTACTTCGTTTAGATTTAGAGCAGAGGCCGAATGTAAAGGGCAATTTTACCTCCGTATGTAGAACAATCACGGTGGGACTATGGTTTATAGAAATCTCTCTCTCTCTCTCTCTCTCTCTCTCTCTCTCTCTCTCTCTCTCTCTCTCATTAAAGACAATGAATGCATGACTCCAGTAGAAAGAATTATAGGATAGAAACCACAATCCTTCACTGTTAAAGATGATGATTTCGAATACATTTTGTTGTATATATATATATATATATATATATATATATATATATATATATATATTATATATATATATATATATATATATATATATATATATATATAAAGTTATACACATCTCTATCATGGAATTATCCTATCCTGCACCTGATCCCGGATATGGTTTTCTAAAAGTTGAACGTTTTATTTTTACTATTACGAGAATTCTTACTTCAAACTATAGATAACAATTTTACAAAGGAAGAAGAAATAGGATATTTTGATTCGAGACAAGAAGTCATGTGACAGTCGTTCGTGGTGATCTCTCTCTCTCTCTCTCTCTCTCTCTCTCTCTCTCTCTCTCTCTCTCTCTCTCCATTTATTGTTTGTAGACGTATTTATCTTCTGAATACTTTCCGTTTTGTAATAACGTTATTATTCATAACCATTATTTGGTATTTCTTGATAAATATGAACACATTTGGACAACTCAGAGATCGACATGAAGTAAAAATTCTAGAGAGAGAGAGAGAGAGAGAGAGAGAGAGAGTTGAAGAATAGGTGTTGGAGGAAGACTGTGGGAGATCTAGTTTTGAAATTGTGATGTAAATTGTAGGAGTGTTGGAGGACTGGGTGAGACTGACGAAAGATTGGTGGAGATTGACTGTTGGAGATAGATTGTGAGAGAACTTTGCTAGAATGTTGGAGGAATAATATTAGGTCAAATTATGTTGAAAATTGTTGGAGAAAGATTGATATAGGTCTAATGAAACTGAGATCAGTAGAATTACTCGGAAAATGGCTCAGATGAAAAACTCTGTTTCCCATTTTATTCTATTTTGTAGATTAAACTTATTCCATTATTAATACTTTCAATTTTCTAGCAGAGGCCGATGGGGAAAGCTACCTTACGCCATAATGAAGATAGGAAAGTTAATTAAATGGACTTTGGTCTATTGTGTAGCTTAAACTCTCTCTCTCTCTCTCTCTCTCTCTCTCTCTCTCTCTCTCTCTCTCTCTCTCTCTCTCTCTCTCTCTTAGATTTGCGTCTCTATATCCATGCACGACCAAACTCAATTACGTTTTATATATACTCATAGGCAATGGATATTGGCATTATAAAACAAAGGAATAAGAGGAAGAGAGATATCAAATTGAGAGAGAGAGAGAGAGAGAGAGAGAGAGAGAGAGAGAGAGAGATCCCATATATACCCTATAATGCTAAAGCGTAGTTTTTTGTTAGACTCACTTGTTGCCAAATGTAAATGGAACGTCTAATGCAATATCAATATTGTTAAGGGAAATAATGTTGTTAGGGTGAAATTTGGCAACGTTGCTCATCCGTCACTCAAATCATTTATTTTTTGAAATATCAATTAGTTTTATTTTGTTTATAATGTGTCATTTATAGTTATTTTCATTATATTATCTGTATTATTTTCATCTTTATTATGAAATGCAACGGACCGTAGATGTTAGTCCTATCCCATTTCACTAGACTAACTGTAACAAAAATTAATTATCTTCTCAGGTAATTAAGTCAAAATTATTCAAACAATAGAGAAAACCTAAATAGAAAACAATGGAGTAGGCCTAGTTTTACGTATCAAATTCATTCATTTTATCCTAATCGGGAGAAGACGTATCTCGTGTTAGAATGTCTTTAATTCTAACTTCGACTTCGCATACGTAGTTATCATTGTAAAGGCTTTACGGTTTTAGGCATGGAATAGGCATCTGCAAATCACGTCACATAGGCCTACACTAAAATAAAAGACATTCCCCAAATAAAGTTATGATTAACAGAATTGAATCCATATATATATATATATATATATATATATATATATATATATATATATATATATATATATATATATATATATATATACATCCACTAACAAACAATTTTCAAATCCTGCAAATTGGCGCCAAAATCTTTCCTGAAACCTCCAACTCTTTCAAAAGGGCGAAGCAATATGAAACTATCGCTCAATTCAGAAGAAAATATCTTGTTTCATTGGGCGAAAGAATATGAAAATATCGTTCAACTTAACGCAGTTCTGGTAGGCCTTGCTGCTTCCTCCAGTCGCCTTGGATGACCGCGGAGGTAGCAGCAGTAGGGGATTCAGCATTATGAAGTTTCATATGTGGTGGATAAAAGGGGAGGGTGGGCTGTGGCACCTCTAGCAGTACAAGCCGAACTCGGTTGAGTCCCTCGTCAGACTGGGAGGAACGTAGAGAGGAGAGGTCCCCCACCCTTTATTTTCTATTTGTTCGATGTCGGTTACCCCCAAAAATTAACGGAAGTGCCCTTGGTATATATATATATATATACATACATATATATATATATATATATATATATATATATATATATATACATATATATATATATATATATATATATATATATATAAAACAAATCTAGCCGTGTGTGTGTATAACCTTTCTGAGTGGGAATACCTTAATATGGTGAAATGGTTTGTGTGTCACCATGATCAACAAAGCTTTACTAGTCAGAGCCACTCACACTAGGTCGGTTTGGCGTGTGTGATCAGACGAAAATCTCCCACCATCACCTATCCACAGTGGCTAGCGTTATGACCAAAACTGGTCATAAGAACATGTCTGAGGCATATTTTATGCAGTATACTAGAAACGACTGCATTTGTTTTTGTTGTTGTTGCTGTATTATATCTATATATATCTATCTATCTATATATTGTAATAAATCATAGTGTCTGCAAATCTCGTATTTAGCAATATTTTGCGCACATTCTAGAAATTAAATTTATATTTATGCTGAAAAGTCTCGGTCTAGAAGAAATAGCATTTTTGGTACTTCATGAAACTCTGTCAGTGGAACTGACTAGAGCATCTCTCTCTGTCTCTCTCTCTCTCTCTCTCTCTCTCTCTCTCTCTCTCTCTCTGGTGTATATTAAGACAATTTCTTTTCCGATGCAATGCATAATGTATTTGTAATTTGTATTCGAGTAAAAATTCCAATATATGTCTGACAATTTCATAAAAATCTTATGTTATGTCAAAGAGACGTTATATACGTAGTTGATTTGGCAGTGTTGCCATTTGCCGTTTTATCTGGAGTTTTGCCAGGTTTCATCACCACGCTGGACAAGCTGCCGATTGGTGATGGTGGGAGACTTATCTGATAGCTTACAACAAACCAATAGTAGCCTAGTATGGGTGTCCTTGGCTATAACAGATTTGCTGATCATGATACTAAAAACCCTCTAACCATGTTAAGTGAGAGAGAGAGAGAGAGAGAGAGAGAGAGAGAGAGAGAGAGAGAGAGAGAGAGAATAAATGTATAGACATGGTTGAAAGGAAATGAATGAATTAAAATATATCTTAAGTAGAACTTAGAATAGGTTTACTAGTAAGAGAATTAGATGAGGAAAGTGTGATGTAAAGTGATAAGAAGCAAATACGAATAAATATAATTTAACAAAAGAGAAAAAGTTGGAGGGACCAAATATAGTCTAGGTCGGCGGGAAGTGAGCAGTGGCATGGGTCTGTGGTTGAGGTATTGGGGGGGGGGGCCTCCTGTTGGGTGTGTGTGTGTGTGTCATTCTCTAGGAGGGGGTGGGGCGGGGATCGGAGTTGTTGTAGTTTGAACCGATGACGGTTGATGGCGTTTCAATTTCGGCGGTCAATCTGTACTTATTTGATGAGTGTGTGAATGCCCTGTTTTAATATGATACCAATTATTATACATTACACGTTTAACTTGTAATAGGTTTTAAAAAGCTATATTAAGTGTAGGCCAACGTTTTGGTGTGTGTGTGTGTGTGTGTGTGTGTGTGTAGGCCATTTCGAATTTCTATGTCTGTCCGTCAAATCCTCTTTAAGATTTTACATTGACGTTTTTATTTGTTTAACTTAGATGTATTGAATGTGAACTTTCAGCTATGTGGCACTGTACATTGTGTTCAACTGAACTAGGTTAGACCGTTAGACCCATTTGTACAAACCTGTCCATACACACACACACACACATACAAATTTCAGGTTCATTCATGTGAGACTCATTATTCCTCTTAACTAAAAAATGTTAAGTATATGTGTTACACCTATTCAAGTGCACAGTTATTGAAGTGACATTATTATTATTATTATTATTATTATTATTATTATTATTATTATTATAAACTGATTAAATCCATAGGGGCTTCATTGACTAGATACATCAAAGGATATCCAGTTCCTTGTGATGCGCAGTGCCTATCTAACTAATATCCTATGCCTATCGACGCAAATGGCCTCGGTTGGATTTCGTCAGCCGTCTCTGTCTTGAGCTTTTAAATCAATACTTACCCGTTGCTCATCTACTTCATGCTTAATAGTCCTCAGTCATGTAGGCCTGGGTCTTCCAACTCTTCTGGTGCTTTGTGGAGCCCAGCTGAACGTATGGTGATTAGTTCACTATATGGCTGAGAACAATGAAGCTTGAAACGAGAAGTAGGAGACGATGAATGGAGAAGTATTGATTCGAAAGCCCAGACGACTGGCGAAATCTAACCGAGGCCCTTTGCGTCAATAGGCGTACGAGATGAAGATGATGATGAGGATGAATATTATTGATATAAATGGAAAGATCTCAAATGATTATGGTTTGAACTTTTTAATATCTGATTAACATGTTACTCCCGATGCACTCAAATTGGGAGACCCTTTATGATCTTCCTCTGAGTTGAACGATATTTTCATATTATTTCGCTCAATGAAACTAGAAATTTTCCTCTGAATTGAGCGATAGTTTCATATTACTTTGCCCTTTTGAAAGAGTTGGAGGTTTTAGGAAAGATTTTGGCGCCAAATTGCAGGATATAAAAATTGTGTTAGTGATATATATATATATATATATATATATATATATATATATATATATATATATATATATATATATACACACACACACACAAATTTAGATTTAATTCTGTTAATCATAATTTTATTTGAGAAATTTATACTTTATTTTAGTGTAGGCCTAAGTGACGTGACTTACAGATGCCTATTCTATTCTTAAAACCGTAAAGCCTTTACAATGATAACTACTTATGCGAAGTCGAAGTTAGAATTAAAGTCATTCGAACACGAGACACGTCTACTTCTTGATAAGGATAAAGTGAATGAATTTGATACGTAAAACTAGGCCTACTCCATTGTTTTCTATTTAGGTTTTCTCTATTGTTTGAATAATTTTGACTTAATTACCTGAGAAGATAAATAATTTTTCTTACAGTTAGTCTAGTGAAATGGGATAGGACTAACATCTATGGTCCGTTGCATTTCATAATAAAGATGAAAATAATACAGATAATATAATGAAAATAACAATAAATGACACATTATAAACAAAATAAAACTAATTGATATTTCAAAAAATAAATGATTTGAGTGACAGATGAGCAACGTTGCCAAATTTCACCCTAAAACCATTATTTCCCTTAACAATATTGATATTGAATTAGACGTTCCATTTACATTTGGCAACAAGTGAGACTAACAAAAAACTACGCTTTAGCCTTATAGGGTATATATAGGATCTCTCTCTCTCTCTCTCTCTCTCTCTCTCTCTCTCTCTCTCTCTCTCTCACATTTGATAACTTTGTCTGCTATTCCTTTGTTTTTTTAATAACAATATCCGATACTTATGGGTAGAAATGAAACGTAATTGTGTCTAAGCAGAGGTCTGCGTTAGAGAGAGAGAGAGAGAGAGAGAGAGAGAGAGAGAGAGAGAGAGAGAGAGAGAGACTAGGTCTATACTCAATTTGAGAGCTTGGGTTTCTTTTGCTATATTAAGCTGCCCAATACGATGCCAGGATCATAAAAGCCTTATTTTTCTCTTGGCTTTTAAAGGTCTCTCATGAATGGCACAAGCAAGGGTCAGTGACAATGTCCTAGAGACTGACCATATACACATATGATCAGCGCCCAAGTCCCCTCTCCACCCAAGCTAGGACCAGGGAGGGTCAGGTAAGGGCTATTGATGACTCAGCAGGTAGACCTATAGTTTCCCCCCAAACATCTAATTCTTAGCTCGCAAGGATGGTGGGGTTGCAGACACCACAAGAAACTACAAAGGTTGAGTTGGTCTCGAACCCCAGTCAGGCTGATTGACAGGCAGTTGTTAATGAGGAGTCATCTTGCATACTCAGAAATCTATGAGCTCATCTTTATAATTTATATATAAAAATAAAGCTGTTAGATTAATTGTCTTTCCTGAAGCGTTTTTAATCCTGCCATTCCCAAAGTTGTGATGTGTAAGGGACAGGTGTGAAAAAACTAGTTAGTAATTAGGCCTCTGTGAGTGCACGGGTCAGGTGGCTATTATCATTATTATTATTACTTGCTAAGCTACAACTCTAGTTGGAAAAGCAGGATGCTATAAGCCCGGGGGCTCCAACAGGGAAAATAACTCAGTGAGGAAAGGAAACAGGGAAAAATAAAATGTTTTAAGAAGAGCAACAATATTAAAATAAATATCACTTTATAAACTATAAAAACTTCAACAAAACAAGAGGAAGAGAAATAAGACAAGATAGAACATTGTGCTCGAGTGTACCCTCAAGCAAGAGAACTCTAACCCAAGACACTGGAAGGCCATGGTACAGAGGCTAGGGCACTACGCGAGACTAGAGAATAAATGGTTTGATTTTGGAGTGACCTCTAGGAGAGCTGCTATTAATTATTTTCTCTCTGTATCAACCTTTACAATAACATTTCAACAATTAGAATTTTCTTTAGAACATTTAGCCGGGCATTCGCTGCTAGTCTTGGGTTCTTGTTGTAATCAGTCTGAAAATTGATTTTTAGTACTTTAAGGGACCTCCTGACAGGGAGTTACAGGGATAATAAATTGGTTCCTTAATACATGTAATATTATTCAAGAAGAACAATCAATCAAAAATACACATATCTTATAAATATATTTTGTACCAAAGACTAAGTTCCAAAATGGAATTTATACTTCACTCCTTATACATAGAATTAGATCTATGAATGAGGGCAATAAGACCTAGTACTGGAGCCTGAGAAGCCATTAAGCACCCAAGTGCAACTTGGGAAAACCTTGCAGTTACACTGAAATGAATTATAAGAAGTTGGACAGTAAGGTAGGAAAAGAGGTGATAATGTGATGGCAACGAGGGGCTGAAAGGACTATGGATAGAGTCATAGGCCTTTAAGGAATGATTACAGTGCACCGCTTGAAGTACACAAAAGACACTATCAATAGCGCCTGTTGTATATAAGGTTAAATTCTATAAACACATTTGTATATCACTATGGTTTTGTACTTATCTGAATAAAGCTCTACACTATAACTTTCATTTTGAATTCACTTACCAGATCCAAAGTAAAATTTGCACAAGTGACGATGGAAGCAGCCATTGCTAGCTGCAGTCTCACCATCCTTGTGAGCTAAGGATGGGGCGTTTGGGGGAGCCTATAGGTCTATCTGCTGAGTCATCAGCAGCCATTACCAGGCCCTGCTTAGTCCTAGCAATTTTTTTATTACCTTTCAGTTCGTCTACTAGGCTTGATTCACAGAAGCTGATTGAACTGCGCGGATTAAAAACCAATGAAGATCAATGAGGTTCTTTCACACGCTACCTGCTCGGGAAAATTTCCGAGCGGTAGTGATTTACTAGCTGCGTGCACTGCTATTCCACGCGGTTCCAGTGTAGTGGCTTATAGAAACTACGAGGTCGCTCGGGGAAAAATCCTCTCATGTAAAGATATGTTGCCTAATGAAAGGGAAATATTTCCGTATGGAGAAAATCCACTCGTGTGAAGCAAGCCTTATACTATCACCAATTTTCACTCTTTCAAAGTTTCGATCTCTCTCTCTCTCTATATTGCTCACTCCAATCAACATTGAAAATTTTAATAAGAATAAACTATCTATGGAATAAAAGATAAAACATTATTCACATTATTCACGTGAGCAGACAAGAAATATTGATCTTAGATTAAAACAATGGCCATATAAAAACTGAATGAAGCATAATGTTTAAAAAAATAGACGACCTAATATAAGGGCTGCCATTTGTAATACCATAATAACAGATGAACTTGAGAAAAATATGTAATGGAAAATGCTCTCGTGTAGAATTGAAGTGACATATTTATAAAGATTATTTTTTTTTTTTTGGATATTGGTTAATAATTACCACATATTTGAATATAATAACGTAGCTAATCCAATGTTTTTTTTTTTTTTTTTTTTTTTTTTTCTTAAATCTGGTTCCCCTTTGGTATAGATTCCTCCGTTTTCAGTAATACCAGAACTTTGTTCCTGAAATACTTTAAATATTTTGAATAAAGTTCAAAATAATAGAGGATTTGCTTCTATTATCTGAAGAATTTTAATATAATATTAAAATGCTGATGCATATTTATCCATAGATTTTCTTTTATTGTTTTGTGAGAGAAATATACATAGTTTTTCCATTGAGTGACTTCATATGTTCATCTAGATTCTAGTCCATCAATTCTTTCACGCCTGAGAAATTGTTCTTTTTATATAGTTGCTGACAAAATAGTAACAATTATATCTTAATAATCATGGACATATCAGTGTGAGATATACGTTGTATTAAATAGCAAATTTCAAAATGAAAATACTACGTTCTAGATAGGAGATTTCTTACACATCAAGATTGCCAACCTTAAAATGTTAAGAAAAATGAAACATAGTCCTTAGCCAATAGGAACACGCCATTCGGGCTAACTGTTAGGGAATAGTGGTTTGCTCTTTACACTAAGTAAAAGAGCCAAATGCCAGTTCATGAAATACCATTGGAAAATTTCCTTTTGGTACTTCCTTTTGAATGAATATATACAAAAAAAAAACTTTGAATATTATAGATTTTATATTCATTTTATAGCAAGTATTGGCAATGAATTAAACCCATATTATAATTACATGGTACGTATGCACTCTTAATCAAAATATCTTCTATTGGCTGAAAATGCAATTTTAATATTGATCTAATTTTTTGTTAACTGTTCTATAAGCAAAGGCAAATCAAATATATTTTTATATTGTTTATTTTTTTTTAAATATGAATCTTGGTTGAAAAATCAGTTAAAGCATTAAATTTATACAAGGATTTTTTGACAGTTTGTTTTTTCAGATATTATGAACAATAGCTCTAAATATTAAAGTATATCCTTTGCAATTTACAGAGAGAGAGAGAGAGAGAGAGAGAGAGAGAGAGAGAGAGAGAGAGAGAGAGAGAGAGAGAGAGCATGTATATATCAATAGAAATTAGTTCATTAACTTTTGCGTCCCTGTATATATATATATATATATATATATATATATATATATATATATATATATATATATATATCAACGAAATAGTGGTTGTCTATATTAGCCTACATGCCTCCCTTACGCTCAGTAGGTATAGTTTTTTTTTTTACCCGGTAGTAAGTTGAGTAGAAGGTGATACAATGGTTATAGATGCAGTGGTGTATCCACTATGAATCCTGGCACCTGCAGTTACATAAACACGATCTGTCCTTTTAGACATCTACAGCTGTGTGCAAATTCCTACACTTCGTTAATACTTTTATTCAAATCCCCAAATAATTGGTTATTGCAAGCATCTATTTTTTAAGCCATATTATCTACTTTGCTTGTGGTAGCTTATGAGAAAAATCACTGCCTGTCAATCTCTTGGACGAGAGTTCAAGATCTACTTGAGCTCGATAGCTTGTAGTAGTGTCTGTAACTTCAACCTCTTTGTGAGCTAGGTATGGGGGCTTTGGGGGTTAGCCTACAGGTCTACCTGCTGAGGCTTCAGCAGCCTTTGCCTGGTCCTCTCTGCTCCTAGCTTAATGGAGAGGTGACTTGGGCGGTGAGCTTATGCATCTAAGATCAGCCTCTTTGGCATTATACTGTCCCTTGTCTCTGCCATTTATGAGGGACCTTTAAGCCCAAGAGAATGTGCACACCTAATTTGGGTCTAACCGTAACTAGGGGTACATTCGCACCGAAAAACGAAGCCTTCAAATGCATGTTTTCACAGAGGATACTATGTATTACCTTTTCTGCCATTTTCTAATATATTTACATAAACTAATTTGAATCAAGGAAACTATCACCATGATATTTTCACTGTATTGAACTAACACTCTTTCTCTCTCTCTCTCTCTCTCTCTCTCTCTCTCTCTCTCTCTCTCTCTCTCTCTCTCTCTCTCTCTCTGAAATTAATACATGTAAGAAAACAGAAATAATATTTTTACTTTAGGTTCCCTCTCTCCCTATCTTTCTCTCTTCAAGATTTTTACATTAGTCCCTAAGAATCTCTCTCTCTCTCTCTCTCTCTCTCTCTCTCTCTCCCCAAGACTGAAGAAAACCCTTTATCACAAGAATCCCCCCAAATAGATGAAGAAAATCTCTCATAACACTGGCATTTATTGGACAACCTTTTGACAGCCCTCTTGTTGAGGGGGCACTGATTATAACCACGTCATAACCTCTTACAAAGAGACTTTGGACGAATTGACGTCGGACGAAAAGGCATATAACCCTCCCACCAAACCCACTATCCTTAGCTCACACGGATGGTGAGGTTGCAGACACTACAAGAAACTATCGATGGTGGTGGGGAGGGGGGGGATTGGGGTAGGGGAAAGGGGAGAGGGAGGAAGGTGGGGGAGGGAGAAGGGGTAAGAGGTTATGACGTGGTTATAATCAGTGCCCCCTCAACAGGAGGGCGGTTATATGCCTTTTCGTCCGACGTCACTTCGTCCAAAGTCTCTTTGTCCACTCCCTTTGGTCCAACGTCTCTTTGTCCGACGATATTTTAGTCCAACGTCTTTTCGTCCATGTGTTTTTTGGTCCATTGTCTTTTAGTCCAATATCCAGGATTTTTTCGTTAGTCCATTTATTCAATATCTGAACGTAAAACTCGGTAGTTTTGTCTGTAGGTAATCCAATGAATCCTCGGTAGTTTGATTGCTGTTAAGAGCCATTTCGTCCAGACAAAATTGGTCAAAATCACGCGGAAAAAAAATCATAGGACAAAAGACGTTGGACCAAAAAATCATTGGACAAGAAGACGTTGGACCAAAATATCATTGGACAAAAATACGTTGGACGAAAAGGATTGGACAAATAGACTTTGGACGAAAAGGATTGGATTAACTGACTGTACACGGGTGGGAGAGCCTATATGTCTACCTGCTGAGTCATCAGCCGCCATCGCCTGGCCCTCCCTGGTTCTGGCTTGGGTGGGGAGGGGGTTTGGGATCTAATCATATGTACATATGGTCAGTCGCTAGAATATTTGTCGAGATGGTGTGTACTATAGCCAATTCTATTTGGTGAGGCAGATTTGCACCGACTCGCAGGATGCCCTTTTAGCTCGGAAAAGTTTCCTAACAGCTGATTGGTCGAAAGTATTTTTGTCCGACCAATCAGCTAATAGGAAACTTTTCCGAGCTAAAAAGGCATCCTTGCGAGTCGGTGCAATTCTGCTTCCCTAAAAAGAATTGACTATAGTGTATTCATTATTAAACAATGAGATATAGTTTGACATTCGGTAAGAAAAAAAAATCGAATATATCTTTATTGTGGTGCATTCAATACTAGTTTGTTCTGAACTAAAATCGAAGAATTTGTCGAAGCTCAAATGGTTAAATTAATGTTGGACAAGATTCGGGTGTTGTATTATTTGCAATAGATTGCTTTACTTTCAATGTGTGTCCTAAACAGGAGTAATAAGTTGAAATCTTCACACGTTGATGATCATTATAATGAATCTGAAATCGAATGGAATTATTATGTTGTCAGGTACTGTCAAAAAACGCAATTGTTTAGAGATTCCTTCACACAACAAAGTGTTTTACTTTTTCTGTTTATTGGTAATCAATTTTTCATAATTAGCCTCTTATGTTTTTTCCATATTTTTGTAACCTTTAAGGATTTTTCTAAATGATTAGTTTATTTGCAATATTGCGTGTGTCTGCATATCTGTGGTATGTGATCATTGTATGGTACCCCATCTATGTTTCTGTAACGAGTGCCAAAGCAAGTAATGAAATGTTAAATATTATTTTTATTGCAGAATATTAGATTACGTTCATTTCTAATTTCTAATTTCTAATTTGTAATCCATAACAGTTAAGAGAAAACAAAATAAAACTAATTGTGATATTCTTTGTGAAATTCTTCAATTGAAATTTCGTTAATGTTTTTACGGAAAGTTTATTTTTTTTTTTAAACCATGATAAAAAAAAAACTGGTAAGAATTTGTCAGGTTTATAAAGGATGAAAAGGGGAATAATAATAATAATAATAATAATAATAATAATAATAATAATAATAATAATAATAATAATAATAATAAATGCTAGTAAGACGTGAATATCGTGGTATCGTTCTGATGGAAATTTCACAAAAATAAATTCATTCCAGAGAGAGAGAGAGAGAGAGAGAGAGAGAGAGAGAGAGAGAGAGAGAGAGAGAGAGAGAGAGAGAGAGACTTATGATTTGCTAGGAAGTTCTTGGGAAGGCGCCACTACCGGCCTACATATACGAATACATACACACACACACACACACACACACACACATCTCTCCTATACGATAAAGAACAAATGACTGGCTCTATATATATAGCTGTGTCTGGTGCCGCACAGTTCTACCCATCCCTCAGATAGGGGGGAAGAGGGAATAGTCCTACCCTGGTGAGAGGAGGATGCGTGTGCCTTTGTGTACATATCCTGATATCAAGTCGAAATTTTGGACTGGTGGCGTACAATAGTGTATGTGTATATAT
>NC_090727.1:11856831-11859331 GCF_036898095.1 Palaemon carinicauda | reverse complement strand
AAATGAGTTAAAAGACACCAAGAAAGAAGCCCGTAGGGCGAAGGATGAGCTGTCTAGGGCTTTAGGAGAGAATGGCAAACTAAAGAAGAGTATGGCTTCCATTGCCAAGGAGAGAGATAGTCTCAAGGAACGTGTCTGCCATCTAAGCTCTGGTGAGCGAAGGGCAGAGGACAGGATCGTCCAAACCACCAAAGAAAATGTTGGTCTGAAGGACGAGCTACTTGCGGCAAATGAGATCATCTCTTCACTCGAGGAGCAACTTGAAGGGAGAGATAAGAAGAAAGAAGTGAGCAGACCTGGAACGAGGAAAGTGAGACTTGACAGGTCAAGTTTAGAAATTGCAATTTCGGCTGATTAGGCAGGGGTTCGAATCTCTGTCCAGCCAGATGCTATTACCATAGAATGAATCCCAGTGGATATATATTCCCAAGATAGAATTCGGAATTAAATGTCATTTGGTTGATATTTATATTTATTGAAATCACGAGTGTTAGTGTATATATATATATATATATATATATATATATATATATATATATATATATATATATATATATCCAAATTACATTTTGAAACAGAAAATGAAATAACTATGAGGCCATTCGTAATTAACAACTACTGTGACTAAATATCCCGAATTAACAGCCTATGTAAAACTCACAGGGACAAGACGGAATCCTAATTAGTCTAAAAGCTAAATTGCGACTTGAAAAAGCAGTGTGATGAAATAAGGAGAGAGAGAGAGAGAGAGAGAGAGAGAGAGAGAGAGAGAGAGAGAGAGAGAGAGAGAGAGAGAACGCTGATAAACACCCCATATTTCTTTCAAATAAATTAATGAATGCCGAATAGATAAATTAAATGAAATTAAGTGACTCTAATTACTACTAATTAGGATTTTGTTGACAACTGAACATTTGTTTACGTCATTTTGTAATAACTGGTCAAATGGGACGAAAAACAATGAAATTTGATGAGTAGACACCAGAAAATTAAGTTTTTCTTTCTGTATTGATCATTTTCTAAAACATTCGTTCACTAATACAACCAATCTTAAATCAATACATCATTTATGATCTCCTACTTCAAAAATTATATAAATGAATGGTGAAACCAAGCGAAAATCCTCATAATAATACAACAATAGAAGTATATTAAATGAACTAATATAAAGAGAAACATTGAAATTTTTATTGGTCTTCCTGAAGTCGCAAATGGAAATTAATATAATATTAGCAAAATAAACTTTATTTCAGGAGTTTCATGATCAAACGAACAGATTTTTGAACGAAACTTTCTGGTAAATACTATACTTAAATATGGTGTTTCATTGTTATTAGATTTTCTAATTTTTTTTCGTTTTGTAAGCTAATCCATCCTTCCTGAGACCTGTAGTTTGAGACTCGTATTTCATTATCAATAGTTTAGATTTAGAGCAGAGGCCGAAGGTAGGGGCAATCTTATGTCTGTATGTAGACCAATCATGGTGGAAGCTTATGTTGAGATGATGGACTTAGGTCTATAGAAAAGTCTCTCTCTCTCTCTCTCTCTCTCTCTCTCTCTCTCTCTCTCTCTCTCTCTCTTCACTAATGATTTCCGAGAGTAGAATCCCAGTTTCGTGAATAAATGAAATGAATTTTGAACGAAACTTTCTGGGAAACATCTGATTCAAATAGGTCTATCTGCTGAGTCATCAACACCCATTGCCTGGCCCTCCTTGGTCCTAGCTTGAGTGGAGATGAGACTTGGGCGCTGATCATATGTGTATATGGTCAGTCTCTAGGGCATTGTCACTGTCTCCTCCTACTTCTATTCATGAGCGCCCCTTAAACGCCTAGAGGAAAATAAGGCTTTCATGATCCCGGCATCGTATTAGGCAGCTAAATATAGTAAAAGACAACCAATCTCTCAAATAGAGCATAGGCCTAGTCTCTCTCTCTCTCTCTCTCTCTCTCTCTCTCTCTCTCTCTCAACACATAAATCTGCTTAGACAATTACGTTTCATTTCTGAGAATTAAATCCCATATATACCCTATAATGCTAAAGCGTAGTTTTTAATTAGTCTCACTTGTTGCCAAATGTAAATGAAATTTCTAATGTAGTATCAGTGTTATTAAGGGAAATAAAGGTGTCAGGAGGAAATTTGGCAACGCTGCTCATCTGTCACTCGAATCCTTCGATTTATGAAACGTCAATATTTTTATTTTGTTTATAATGAGTCATTTATTGCTTACTGTGTTATAATATCTATATTATTTCCCCGTTGTTATAAAATGTGAATTTCCAAATACATGTTCCTAAATTATAGATCTACTAAAGTCTAGAAAAGATCAAAAGATGCAACATTAGGAATCGACTGTGTTCAAGGTGTTAGCCTTGCACAAACACACCCACGCACACACATTTACAATAACAATTAAGTTATTCCTTCCAACGCAAAACCTTTGAAGCTGATTAGGAGACATTATTCTCCCCCTGCAACCCCCCCCCCCCCCTCAAACCC
>NC_090727.1:11849331-11851831 GCF_036898095.1 Palaemon carinicauda | reverse complement strand
ACAGATGGTAATAACATTATCTGACAGAACTAACCACCTACGAGATAATGAACAATGAAAATCCAGACTAAATAAACTCACAGTAAACAATAGGAGACCTTTGATAAAGGAAATGAATCTCAAAAGTAAATCATTAACAGTATTTATAACAAAAATCATCATCTCCTCCTACACTTAATTGACGCAAAGGGCCTCGGTTAGATTTCGCCAGTCGTCTCTATCTTGAGCTTTTAAATCAACACTTCTCCATTCATCAGCTTCTACTTCAGGATTTATATTCCTCAGCCATGTAGGCCTGGGTCTTGCAACTCTTCTAGTATACAAACACCATGAAAGTCATAAACTGGAGAACATAAGTATCAACCATAATAGTTTAGACTTAGGCGAAACAGAGCTGCTTGACTGTATAATTACTAAGATTAAGAAAATAACGTATAACAGACATACATAAGGAGTAGAATACTATGAATATAAAAATTCTGGAGTCAGAAAGAGAGAGAGAGGTGGGGGGGGGGGGCTCTCCCCGTTTTTATGGCGTAATCATCATACCATACCAAACATATGTAGGTTTTGAGAAGCTTTATATCAATAGTCGTAGGATTATTTAAATGCAATACCATTGCAGTTTCCCCACACTACAACAGTCTATAGCAAATGGAGATCAGACTTGTGGCAAATGAAAGAAAAATGATTCACACACACACATATATATATATGTATATATATACATCATCATAAGCTCCTCCTACGCCTATTGACGCAAAGGGCCTCGGTTAGATTTCACCGTCGTCTTTGTCTTGAGCTTTTAGATCAATAATTCTCCATTCATTATCTCCTACTTCACGCTTCATATCCTCAGCCATGTAGGCCTGGGTCTTCCAACTTTTCTAGTACCTTGTGGTGCTCAGTTAAAAGTTTGGTGAACTAATATCTCTCTCTCTCTCTCTCTCTCTCTCTCTCTCTCTCTCTCTCTCTCTCTCTCTCACACACACATATTAAGCTTTCTGTAATATATGGAGTCTTGTTAAACTGTCACTCAATTTACAAAGAATGCGCGAGAGAGAGAGAGAGAGAGAGAGAGAGAGAGAGAGAGAGAGAGAGAGAATTTCTTCTACCTACTAAACTACTCAACAGTATTGTGCAATGGTGTCACCCATACATAGCTTCCACCACCCCTTCATTCATCCCATCCCCTTCAAAGCCAGCTCGTATTCGATCCTAGAGTCCTGCTCCTTCCTCATCCTCGTCCCGCATCCACTAGTGGCTGATTACATCAAAGTTGTGACAGATCGTTTATACAATACAATAAAAGGCTAATGTCTAGGAGAAGGCCGCAGGAAGACATCAGTGATATTTGCCGGGGGGGGGAGGGGGCAGAGCCCCCATCCCGGTAGGCCTAGGTAGGGGTACAGAGTCCTAGGTTAGGTTAGGTGGTTGTATTAGGTTCGGTAGTGCCCCGAAAATCACTTTTCTCCTCGTCCCCCCACCCAAAAACCCCGCATCCCACTGGGGTCCCCCATAATTGTAGTAGTGGGTTTATGGTTACATTTTGTGTGTAAGAGTAAGTCTTAGTTTCTTTTTTATTCATCTTCTCATGTTTCTATGCGATGTGCAACGCCAATCTGGTCGTTTTGTGCCGTTGTTCGTCGTTAATACTTGAAAAACGTGTGCGGCCTTCTCCTGGATATTTACCGCCAGCAGTGTTCCAAGTCACGGAGTGGTGTCTCGTACTAAATCGACCGAGTAATTCAAATAAAAACATTTCCAGTTATAGAAAAGAATAGATATTTATTTATAAACAATTTGACACAATAATGAAATTAATAATTCAAGTACTTATTTTCTTATTAGCTTTATATAACAAAAATATTTATTTCAGATTCAAAGTCTGCAGTTCATTGTGAAAATAGATAAAAAATCCTATGTGATTATCGGTCTTTGTTTGGAAAAAAGGAACTTTGAAAGATGAAGAGTATTTACTTCTCTTCGTAATAGTATTGCAAATGTGAGGAATGTAGTAAATTTGCTTGCATTCAATCCTCCTAGGCTGACACAGTTGTCTTTGTGAAAACCATGTCATTTCAGTCTCAACAGTAGAGCAGTCAACACCTTTGGCGGAAACGCTCCAAGATAATGACGTTTATGCCATTGCTTTTGTGGTTTGTAAATAGATGAGACTTAAGAAAAAGAGCAGACACAAGAAGAGATTTATCATGCACCATTATGACCTGACCTAAATGGACGTGACACCAGAGAAAGTTCGAGAAATGTTTTATGATTTATTTTAATGGTTAAGGTGCAGCACACTGGCAATTAGAGAGAGAGGTTTTGAAACATTTTTGGGATCTGAACATATGGGTTGCCTTAAAAAAATTAGTTTCATTTATATACGGAAATATTATATATTATATGGTTAAAGTTAATATGTTCTTTACATGAAATATAATAATGCAATGTATATTAGTTTCTATTGCCTCTTGCACATTAGACACAGAAGGAG
>NC_090727.1:11684331-11844331 GCF_036898095.1 Palaemon carinicauda | reverse complement strand
TCAAAGGGATAAAGCTTATCCAGACAATTTTCACTTGTATGGGAGAGAGCACCGTCTAGCACTATACCTAACTCGCATGAATCCATTAAGTTTTTATAGAATTCAAATGAGTCATCTGTACATATTTTTCTATTCATTGCGTCTGAACAGTGAGTTAATTGATTTAAGTCTTTAATGACCGTATATGTTTCCTTGTCTGGGGAAATCAATATGTGTCCTGTCAAACTGGATATTATTGGATTTGAGTGATTCGTCATGAAAGTCGGAAATGGTGATATCCTGTAAGATTGCCAGACATCAGAAGAATCAAAGGGAATTGTAATCCTAATCTTGTTATTATCCACGCTTACTGTAATTAGGCTGTAATAAAATTCTAACCTACGTTCGCCTAACAAAGGAACATAGCCTAGTTTATCCCTTCCGTTCTCCAGAATTAACTTTTAAGTAATTTATAGGCAACAAATGGGGTGACAGTACACCTTTAGTTGCTAACGTGATAGCTTCTACATAATCCTTGGATTTCTCAATGAAATGTGCAATTCTGTTATGTATGTGGTCTATCTTTGAATCATAATACGTTAACGTTGCTAACAAATCCTGTACTTCCATAATCTGAATGATATTATTTGAATGTTCATTTACTAAATCCATAATTTGATTGATTGAAGCTAACTGATTCCTTAGTTCTGACATAATCAATTCATCTTCATGAGTCAAGAACTCAATTTTCTTATTTTGATTACTAATCCTAAACCTAAACTTGCAATAGACCCAAAGATGTTTAATGCAGCATAAATAAACGGATTTCGTCTTTCTTTATGTTCGTGTCCTACAGTCCACATCAAAAGGTCATAAGCCAAAGATCCTGTCTCGTAAATCTTATTTTTCAAGTCATCAGATAGCATCTCTGCAACTTTTAATGTTGATCCAAGCAAACTCTCTGTAGTCAAATGAAAATGTCTTCTATGCAACTCATCCAATGAGGCAGAAAACCTTGAAATGGCGGTTCTTAAGCTAGTGACATCATTCTCTTGAAGAAAAATTGCTTGCATATTCACTTCTACAACTACGTTGCTCGATGTAATAAAAACGTCTTCTTGTCTTTCAACTATAGTGCCATATTTAAAATCTATACTTTTAGTTTTAGAGCTCATCCCACACGAGAAAAATGTCTGAGCGAACAATATCACTCCCAACAACAAAAAATTCATCTTGGAAACCTGTAACAAGAAAAATATATGTAATTACTCCTGTATTAAGAAGAAAACTTTTAATCACATAAAATAAAAAAAAATTTTCCCTCACTTCTTTACTCTCTTTTTTTTTTTTTAATTTCTTATGTGAGCCAATGGTACTATTCTCTCATCCGTGGGTTGGGATACGTTTTGAACTCTAAACCTATTGGCCGTTAATGTTTCCAAAATGTTAAATGGGCCTTCAAACTTAGGTGTTAGTTTATAATTGAGTCCTTTACGCACATTGATTTTTATATAAACGTTATCACCCACGGTATATGTTTTAGTTGGCTTCGCTATTTTATCATGATTCCTTTTCATTTTGATTTGTGATTCTTCTAAATTCTTTCGAAGGATATCATATCGACGTATACTTGCATTTATACATTCTTTTAAAGGATTTGATAGATTAGTTGTAGGCATTAATACATGGAAAGGCGTTCTAACTGGGGTACCATACAATGCTTCATGCGGTGACATTTTAATTGATATATGATATGAATGATTCAGAGTACTCAGTGCCGCCGGTATTGCAATATCCCAGTTGGGGTCTGATCCCCCTAGTGTTACCCTCAATATATTTAATCTCTTCCTATTTGCTCTTTCCACTAGCCCATTCGACTCTGGGTGATATATTTATTTATTTTCTTTATGCTGAGGAATTCACACAATGAGGTAAGAAAGTGATTATTAAATTCACCACCCGAGTCTGAGATTATCATGTGTGGAATTCCATGTTTACAATTGTAACACTCGTAAAACTTCCTAGCGCATTCAATCGCAGTTTTAGTTTTAAGCGCTATTAGTTCTGTATAACGAGTTAAAGCATCTATAATTACTAAGAGGTGCTTATTTCCTCTGTCTGACTCGTAAAATCCTGTTAACAAATCTAAATGTATTCTTTCAAAGGGTTGATTGGGCACAGGATAAGCCCCTAGGCTGACAGGTGTTTTCGTATGCCCTTTGTTTTCCTGACATGTGTGACAATTAGCTATGTGTCTTTTCAAATCTGTAAGCATCGTATGCCAATAAAACAATGATTTGGCTTTCTGTGACATTAATGAGAACCCCGGGTGTCCATGTAATGGATTTGAATGCAACCAATTCAGGACAGTGGAAATAAGTGAGATTGGTACTACTACCTGGTCGTTAGTTACATGTGGTGTATTGCGGGTTTTCCTTGTCACAGTCCTACACAGAATATTATCTTTGATTATATAATTCTGCTGCTTATACTTTATATATCCCTTTTCCTTATGATTGCCTTTCAAAACATTTATAATTGTGTCTATTTACTGACCTTTTCTTTGCTCAGTCTGTAACAATTCAGCGCTCCAGCCTAAATCTTTTTGTTCAGATATCGTTTTAACAATAGGCATGGATGTTGATATATCTATTAATTCAGCTAAAGGCTCCGTACAAGATGACACGGGGTTGCGTGATAATGCATCCGCAATGATATTTGCTTTCCCAGGTAAATACCCGATTCTTGTGCCAAAATCTTGAATGATCAAATGCCACCGAGTTCGTTTAGTGCTGTGGTTGAAGCTTTTAAAGAACTCTGTTAGTGGTTTATGGTCAGTAAGAACCTTAACGGGATAACCGTAAATTATGAACTTAAAATGCACTAGTGAATTAACAATAGCTAGCCCTTCCTTGTCTATTACTGCATACTTACTTTCGGAAGTTCTCAATTTTCGGGAATAGAAAGCTATCGGGAAAAATTGTTTATCATATTGCTGAAGCAATACCCCTCCTACTCCTAAGTCTGAGGCGTCTGTTGCAATGAAGAATTCCTTACCGAAGTCAGGAAATTTTAAGATAGGAGAACTACACAGTTCATCTTTCAAGGTATTAAACGCCTGTTGATGTTGCTCAGACCATATGAAATCTACGCCCTTCTTCGTAAGATCAGTTAAAGGAGCGGCTATTATTGAATAGTTGCGTATAAAACGCCTGTAATATCCACTACAACCCAGAAATGGCTGTATTCCCTTGACATTAGTAGGTATGGGAAAATTACGTATAGCCGATAACTTATCATGGACTACTTTAAGACCTTGGCTTGACACCATGAAACCCAAATATATTAACTCTGTTTTGAAAAATTCACACTTACTAATCTTTACCCTTAAGTTATGTTGTCTTAATCTCTGTAGTACTAGTTCTCACTTACGTAGATGTTCTTCTAAGGTGTTGGAAAAGATTACAAGATCATCCATATAGGCATGCAATATATCCCCTAACAAGTCTCCAAACACTATGTTAATCATTCTTGTAAATGTTATAGGAGCACAACGTAAACCAAAAGGCATCCGTAAAAATTCATAATGTCCCCTGGCTGTGCTGAAGGCTGTGTATGGGATACTATCTTCTTCTAATGATATCTGGTGAAAGCCTTTAAGTAAGTCCAAACTGGTAAAATATTTATTTTGACCTAACAAAGACAAAATATCGTCACTACATGGCACTGGGAATCGATCAGGGATCGTCTCCTCGTTTAGACGACGGAAGTCGACGCAGATACGCCATGTTCGATCTTTTTTCGGTACAACTATTAAAGGAAAATTATAAGGGCTGTTTGATTTCCTAATGACTCCTTCTTCTAGAATTTTACCTACTTCATCATTTATTTTATTCTGGAATTTCATAGGGAGTCTGTACGAGGGTACATAGATAATTTTCTGCTTGTCCTTTAACCTTATTTGATGCTCGATCACATCTGTTTTTCCTAAGGATCCATCCGTAGTGGAAAAAACATCATGATATTTAGTTAAAAGTCCAAAAATTTTCTGCTGAATTTCTTCGTCTTGAATGTCTTTATTGATTTTATTTTTAATAGACCGCAAAAGGGATTCATCCGCAACTGATTGAGAGTGATTGATCTCAGCAACGGTAAGAATACGATGTTTATAAACTTCTACATCCAAGATATGTTGATTTTTGTGAATTACTAAAGTGTTATTTAAATGATTACAGACTTCAATATTACATTGTTGATGTGAGCCTACTGTATAAATAGCTTATGTGACAGACAATCCGTTAGTTTTCAAAGTGTCGGAAAGGATTAATATTTCAGATCCCGGTAATGTTTTCTTTATTTGCACTATTAAACTCGAAGGTACGTTTGGCTCGATAGATTGCGTGCAAGATGATATTACGGGTGAACGAGAATTCTTCTGGGTCGCGTATATTATTTCTTTATTAGTGAGACAAGTTATTGGTTCTTCAACGTACGTTACGGTTACATTTGTCGTCTCCTTTTTATCCAAAACTGATTTTAAGGTATTAGAAGAGTTATAGAATTTCTCTTTGATATACACACCGTGCTTGGCAGGGGCTAAGATAATGTTTTGATTTCCCATAGATGGGTATCCTATAATTACAGCTGGATACATATCAATGTTTTGTACAACAACAAATGTATCAGCAAACGTGCGTTTACCGACTTTGAATTGAACATGAGTTATGCCTATGACATTTAATTCATTATTTCCTATACCCGAGAGTCTAACTCCGGATTTTTCAATCGGAAAGTTCGAAAATAACAAATGATGTGTCTTCAAATCTACGATATTACGTGGACTACCAGAGTCAAAAAATAACGTAAAGGATTTGTGTTCTAAATTTACAGCATATAAGGTTGGTCGTAACTCATTTTGGCTTATTATTGTATGAATTTGTTGCAAATCTACGGGAGCATGTACTGTTTTACTTAATTCGGCCGTGTGTTTCATAGGAAAATCTATTGTCTCACAATTATCTGATAAAACATTAAATTGATTATTCAATACTATTGATGTTAACATGAATGAACTTGACCCAACATCACTCTCTTCTCCTCTGGAGTTAACTATGTGGTATTTGCTTTGCTCTGCACATTCTGAAAATTAGTCTGACCTTGCGAGGTCTGGTTTGACGACCCAGGCTCAGCAATATTCGAAGAAGTGTTTGTTTGCTTTGGACTCTGAACTGCATTGACATTTGGTTGTTTCTTCTTATTGTTAAAAAGAGGATTTTTCTTTTTATTTCCATATGGAACTGACTGTGGAATTGACTGCGTATTTCTGGGATTCTGTTGTGTCTTACGCGAGTAACATTGATTGTATGAATGAGTTGAACTATTATGAATCGAGCAGAATTTCGTTCTGCAGTCCGCGCTTAAGTGACCTTGACGTTTGCAATTATAACACGTCATTCCCGCTACTTGACTATTAACTACGTTCACTGTTTGTGGCTTTGTTTCATTCTTTGCAAAAACTTGAGTTAATACGGGATCGAGATCTGGACACTTGGACATGTGTTTCTTTATCTGTTTATATACATCCAATTCCATACTTGCAGGCGTTAACTTTTTATCAAAACACTGCACTAAAGCTTCAGGCAACATAAGTGTCATGCAAGTTAAATACATTAATCGTAAAAAATATTTCACGGAGATGTTATCCCTAGTAACCCAAGTGGAATTACCTAAAATGTCCTGATATTCATTAAGCCTATCAGCTATGAGAGCTGCTCTCTCAATAACATTAAGCCTATTCATAGTGGCTTGATTAAGTGTATTTCTTAACGTTAATACTACATCCAAGGCTTCTTCACCCCCATAGACCGTGCGTAACCTAACTTTGAAATCATCCCAGGTAACTGCTTCTTGAAATGAAACACCTCTTAAATACGCACTCGCATCCCCCTTAGAAAAATCTATAAAACTTTTAGCTTCTTGTAATTGTACAAAAGGGTCTACGATTTGTTTGGCATTTAAATGGGCATCGACGGATGAAATCCATGACTCCACATTTTGTGGCAAGAACCCATTGACTTGACCCTGAAAAGGAAGGATTGCTGACCTGGCATTTACAAGCGTCACAATTGGAGGAGGATTAGTCTGGCCTACGCCACTAGGTCCAGGGGTAGGGCTCACAGGGGGAGTCATGACTGCTGTATTTCTTTTCCTATCTCTTCGACCCCTTACAATTCTATCAAAATATCTATATGAATACAGACGTCCACTGCGTAAACGCATATGTATAATAAAATTCCCCAAACAATGTTACTAATCCCTAGACATTTCCCGAGAATTTCTGAAAGAAAACTGAACACAAAGATATTTCCTGTAAATTTCTGAAAGAAAAAGGAATTAGCAAAAAGAGAGAAAAAATTCTAGATGAGAATTCGGAGTTGAACACAGTTTCCTTTAATGAAAGGAAATAAAAGATTAGCAAACCACTCACCCCAGTAATAATCGACTAACGACTCGTGATAACTACACTTCACTGCCCAAACTGGAATGAATTTAAAAATTTGTACTTAGCTTATATATGGTTCTGTGTGATGTCGACACATCCTCTCTCTCTCTCTTGATGTTTTGTTAGCGATGTATCGTTCGAGTTTCCGTTGAATATGGTGCTTCCTGGATATGTTTTGTAAACGTTGAACGTCAGTCCTTGGGTTTCCTAGGATGTTGATTGAAGATCCAGTTCATCAGTTTGTATTTATAACATTCATTAAATGTTATATATTTCGATGGACTATGTTACTTAGTCAAAATTGTAGATACATGTAGATAACGTTGAGTTCTTGAAGATCTTTCTCTGGTTTTACAGCTTTATTTTGATGTCTTGAAGATCTTCCTCTAATTCTTAGAGTTTATTATTATAATTACTTGAAGATCTTTCTCTGATTCGTAGAGTTTAACCGTTGCCACCATTTATTGGTATCCCACCGCTGCCACCATTTATTGGTATCCCACCGCTGCCACCATTTATTAGTGTGCTACTTTTATAAGCACACATTGAGTATGTGTTGTTTAAGATGTTAAGGCTGGATAACGAAGTTCATCTTATTAGCTTTAAAAGTATTTATTCTCTAAAAACAACAGAGTTAAACATCTCCATCATAGGAGTGGAGCTGGTTTGGTCGGATGACCAATTCTGGTGAAGTATAGATATGAACTGATTAAATTATCGATATCACAGATATCGTATGCTTAGTTGACGTAGCATTTTAAACACAATGTGGAAACTTACATTCTTTCTCGGAAGACACCTGCATCCGGTGACGTCACAATCTTTCACACACTGATGCATTGGTGTTGACGTTTAAGAAAAATGTTACATTGCCGAGGCTGCATAGTGCATCCTGTTTATGATTTTACATGACTACAGCAAATCTCACGGCTAGCATCTTCATCCAAAATGACATGTTACGTCATGTGTTTTAAACATGTAATAACAACTATTTCATTTATTACATATGTGTATATATATATATATATATATATATATATATATATATATATAGATATATATATATATATATATATATATATATATATATATACATATATATATATATATATGTATATATATATATATGTGTGTGTGTGTGTGCGCTATAATAATAATAATAAAAATAATAACCCCCTCCTTCTTCTATTGACGCAAAGGGACTCGGTTAGATTTTGCCAGTTGTCTATAACTTGAGCTTTCAAATCAATATTTCCCCATTCATCATCTCCTACTTCACGTTTCAAAGCCGTCCTCAGCCACGTAGGTCAAGGTCTTCCAACTCTTCTAGTGCCGTGTGGAGCCCAGTTGAAAGTCTGGTGAACTAATCTCTCTTGGGGAGTGCGTAGAGCAGGCCCAAACCTTCTCCATCTACCCTTCACTTTGACCTCATCCACATAGGGCACTCGAGTAATTTCTCTCATAGTTTCATTTCTAATCATGTCCTGCCATTCAACTCCCATTATTCTACTGAGGGTTTTGTTCTCAAATCTACAAAATCTAATGAAGATTGTTCTATTGTTATACCACGACTCACGTCCATACAATAACACATAGTTTATGCTATTCACTTATTTCCTTTCCTCACTGGGCTGCTTTCCCTGTTAGTTCATCTAATAATAATAATAATAATAATAATGATAATAACAAGAACAACAACAATAATAATGATAATAATAATAGTAATAATAATTATTATTATTATTATTATTATTATTATTATTATTATTATTTTCCAAGTAAACACGACTGCTTTTCTTAACTTCCCTCTAGTGTCTATTCACACCTAATTACTATAAGAAGCGTCCATCCTGGCTGTCTGTTGGACGTGGATTCGAGACCCATTCAAGCTCCATAGTTTCTTGCAGTGTCTGCAAACTCACCCTCCTTCTTGAGGGAAGCCTATATGTCTTTCTGCTGAGTTATCAGCAGCCATTGCCTGGCCCTCCCTGGTTCTAGCTTGGGGGGAGAGGGGGCTCCGTCTCTAGGGTAATGTAATGTCCCTTGTCTCTGCCACTCATGAGTGACATTTAAACATATAAACCTCAATTTCAAAACATTCATATAACTCAAATTTATTTTGAAGCTCATTGAATGCACACACAAACTCACACACACACACACGTACACACACATATATATATATATATATATATATATATATATATATTATACACACATACACGCACACACACACACACACACACATATATATATATATATATATATATATATATATATATATATATATATATATATTTGAAATATAATGAAAGACTACCGCTAGAGAGTTATGGGGTCCTTTGACTGGTCAGACAGTTCTACAGTGGATCCGCCCTTTGCCTACACATGCACCGAATAGTCTGGGCTATTCTTTACATATTCTCCTCTGCCCGCATACACCTGACAACACTGAGATTACCAAATAATTGCTTCTTTACCCAAGGGATTAACTACTGCACTGTAATTGTTCAGTGGCTACTTTCCTCTTGGCGAGGGTAGAAGAGAGACTTTAGCTATGGTAAGCAGCTCTTCTAGGAGAAGGACACTCCAAAATCAAACCATTGTGCCATAGCCTCTGTACCATGGTCTTTCACTGTCTTGGGTTAGAGTTCTCTTGCTTGAGGGTACACTCGGGCACACTATTCTATCTTATTTCTCATCCTCTTATTTTGTTAAAGTTTTTATAATTTATGTAAGAAATATTTATTCTAATGTTCTTACTCTTCTCAAGATATTTTATTTGTCCTTGTTTCCTTTCCTCACTGGGCTATTTTCCCTGTTGGGGCCCCTAGGCTTATAGCATCCTGCTTTTCCAACTAGGGTTGTAGCTTTGCAGTTGATAATAATAATAATAATAACAGGATATTCTAAGAACAGTAATATTCAAGTAAATATCTCCTATATAAACTATAAAAACATTTAACAAAACCAGAGGAAGAGAAATAAAATAGAATAGTGTGCCCGAGTGTACAAGATCATGGTACAGAGGCTATGACACTACCCAAGACTAAAGAACAATGGTTGGATTTTGGAGTGTCCTTCTCTTACAAGAGCTGCTTATCATAGCTATTGCGTTAGTTAAAAGCTTGGGTTTGACTGTGAAGTGAAAGTGTATGATTTGTAGTTTTGGCTGTTTGTATATCATTCGTTTCATGATCCAGAAGTCTACTGCAGGGGAACCCTACTCTCTACAGAACCTTTCGTAAATAATTTTTATTTGAATTGTTCATTTTTTCTCAGATCGTTTATTTATTGCCTTATTTCCTTTCCTCACTGGGCTATTTTTCCCTGGTGATACCTTGGGCTTATAGCAGTTTGCTTTTCCAACTAGGGCTGTAGCTTAGCTAGTGATAATAATAATAATAATAATAATAATAATAATAATCTTATTCTAAATCAAAATCCTAATCATTATCCTTATCCTTATCCTAATCCTAATCCTTATCCTTATCCTTATCCTAATCCTTATCCTTATCCTTATCCTTATCCTAATCCTAATCCTAATCCTTATCTTAATAATTTGCATTGCAAGGCATTCAACATTTCACATCGCATATTGCTCGTTCATTGTCAAATCCACAATATCGAAGCACTTGGAGAACAAGAAAGTCTTCAGTTTCCTCTTGAAAGTCTTAATATCTTCAGTAGTCTTTCTGATGTCTAGTGGGAGCTCATTGCGTAGTCTTGTAGTTCCATTTTGAAATCTTTTGAAATCCTAAAATGTTTCCCATAGTATTTCATTTATAATCCTAGTCCCAGTAGTGGGGCGGTTTAGCTCGAAATTTCAAAAGGATTGTGCATTTTGTGATACAAGCATCAAATTTGGCACAAATGTACATTGATATATGGCGAACATTTTCAGATATTGAACCACTCGGAATTCTCCCTTCATGTCTGCCATATTGGAATTCAAAATGGCCGCCATTTGAAAGCAACATTTTCGATTATCTTTGGGTCTAATGCTGCTATTGACTCGATTCTGGTGTCTAAGTCTAAATGTATGTTTTTGGGGGGCAAGGAATCTAATGGTAACAATCTGCATCGCATATTTTGTACCAATGAGCCGCCATATTGGATTTCAAAATGGCTGCCATTTGAAATCTACATTTTCGATTATATTTGGGTCTAATGCTGCTATTGACTCGATTCTTGTATCCAAATGTATGTTTTGGGAGGAAAGGAATCCGATGGTTACAATCTGCATTGTGTATCTTTATAAATTAGCCAACATATTGGATTTCAAAATGGCCGCCACTTGAATTCTACATGTGCGATTACCTCTGGGTCAAATATTTTTATAGTACATGACAATATCCATTTTTCAAAATGACATACCTTATTACAGTACTCCACTTAATTTATGAGAGATGAATATTCATCATCATGTATTTTTTACAACACAACATTTTACTCAAAGTCTGTGAAGTAAAAATTGTTTGAGTTATTGATTAGATTCTGTGTTGTTCTAGGTTTGATATGGCACCTTTCATTTATGATTAGTTTTCTCCATTCCTTCAATCAATATCACAAAATGATCAATTCGGGGTTACGTCTGAATATCCACAAAATAGTGTGAACATTAACACAAACAACTTAAACTAGCTTTCCCTGTAAAACTCGAAATAAATATCGACTTACTTCAACTACTAATTTTGAGTTTTATAAATTTGATACATGTCTTAGGTCATGTCTTAAATATCTTAGTTAAAATTCTGACATGCTATGGTGTAATATATAAGGTTGGGTGTGTACTGACATTCTACAATGGTCTTGTATTTGAGGCTAGGTATACATCGGTACTGAAGATATGTGTACATAAACCATCTCATGTTAACCAGTTCAGCACTGCCACAAATAAATGAATGTTGTGGACTCATCTTCATGTGCAGTCCCCTTCACACACACAGAGGGCTGTGCACTTAAGGGCAGCCTTCTTGTACTTGCAGCGTCTCACACACCCTTTCTGGCACTTGCAAGAAACCAGCTCAATGCAGGTGTGAGCTGCCTCAGGTAGCCTGGTCCAGTATTGTGTGTATTGTCCTCCAGTCATTGACCAACCCCAGTTTGTTGGTGGTGGGAGCTCTAGTGCTGGCAGCAGTATCTGACCCCACACATGTCCACCTTGATATACTGCCCTCTTGACATGTTCCTCTGAAGCTGACTTCGTTGGAGGGATCAGCTGCATATTGTTCTTCCTTGCGAAGAGTTTCCTCCTGGCCTTGTCAATGTCCGTGCATTTGCTGGTTCGATCATACAACAGGATCACGAACCTCTCGATGATGCACATTGCATCATTTGGTATGTCACTTGGTGCGGAAGACAGCTGCATCAGCGCCTCACTTACCTCTGGCAGTACTGTCCAGACTGCCCATGCGGTCTTCTTGCCATGTCTAGCAAAGCTTGACACAGTATTGCATCCAGTTAGAGCGTGGAACATTGGCAGTGCACGAGCCTTCTCTGGTCCCAGTCCAGCTGCTATTTCATATGCTGCTAGGTATCGGAAACTTCGGCCTGTTCCGAATGCCAGCCATAATTTGTCTTCTGGTTGCAATTCCTGTACCACGGATACTGCCAGCACCACAACATCGGTGTCTACTGTCCGGATGACTATTGAATGGTGTTCGTGCTTAGCTGCGTGAGATGCATGCAGCAACATCCGACTGTCAGCCTCTTCATGGTTACATGGGTCGAGTGAAGTCAGATCTGGTAGTAGTTGCTTGTCCTCCTGGTCAAACCATTCCCAGAGAGCTGTTGAGAGAAACTTAAACAGCTCGGTCTTGTTGCTGTCCACTCGTAGGAAGTTCTGCCAGTTTCCTGGTATGGATGCAGCGGCCGCCACACGTCTCCGCACGCCCTGTCCCCGCTTTGCACGTGCACTACCTTTCAGTAAATTAGCAAGGTAAGTATCCCAGATCAGATCCAGGCGTGACACTGTTTGCAGCTTAGCAGATATATATATGGAAGGAAGATCTGATGTGCTTACTCTTCAAAGGTCTTTGATACAGCTGGCTTCAGCATCTGGACGATAGCTGCTCCATCAAGCACTATACAGGTAGTGACAGGAGTATCTGTCTTAGCGTCGGAGATTTCTTCCAAAGGTGATGAGATCACTCTTAGTACCAGTGATGAGGTTTCCACCATCGGACAGTGCAGGACATGCCTGGTTCTCATGACGAAAAAACTCCTCAAGGTTTCCATCCCTCGTCTGGCAGCCAATGTACAGGCGTGCGAAGAGTTAGCGGTCATTTTTGACGGAGGTGAGCTGTTGCTGACCTTTGCTCTGGCTTCTTGGAGTTGAAGGGCTGAATACCTTCAGCTTGTTACGGGGCATGAGATCGTCCACTGCCTTTGTTCTGTCCAACAGACACTCTCTGATGAAAGCCTCGAACTGCTCTTGGCCAATCTTCTTGGCATTCATCACGGTCTCCACGGCAGCAGGACCTGCAATGTCCTTTGAATCCAGTATGACTAGATCCTGGCTCTCCTCCTCGAATGGGTTACCCATCTCTTCTATTACACCATCAAGAGAGCAGATATCTCTCACAAATGAGGCCTGTACACTTGGAGTCTGATCATGATGGCGTGTGTCTGTTGTTTGCCGTCTACAGTATTGGTTCCCGTCTTGGAATTCTTAGATCACCCTAGCAACTTCTGGTCCTGCAACCATCCAGCGACGAAGGGCACTAGGGTTGTCAGTAAGCCCAACTGCGCCACCGTCTCCTTTGATGCAGGCATCATTCTGCTCATGTGCCTGGTCAGGCGGGATTGAAGAGAACACCCTCTGCATTTTTTAACAGTGAAGTGACCTTCGCTGAATTTTCTGGCTACGTTTGGGTGTTTGGTAGTTAGCTCGGCCATGTCCTTCAGGTGCACTGGTATCCACCTAGCATAGTGGGTATGATCTAGTACAGTTAGACACCAGAATCAAGTCAAAAGCAGTATTAGACCCACTGATAATCAAAAATGAAGATTTCAAATGGCGACCATTTTGAAATCCAATATGGCGGCTCAGTGGTAAAAACTACGCAATGCAGATTGTAACCATTGGATTCCTTCCCCCTCAAAACCTACATTTAGGCACCAGAATCGAGTCAATAGCAATTTTAGATCCACAGATAAGCGCAAATGTAGATTTCAAATAGCGGCCATTTTGAAATCCAATATGGCGGACAAGAATAGAGAATTCCGAGTGGCTCAATATCTGAAAATGTTCGCCATATATCAATGTACATTTGTGCCAAATTTGGTGCTTGTATCACAAAATGCACAATAGGTTAGCTATGCTGCCCCACTACAGAGCCCATCTATATGGCCTAAATTCTATAAATTTAAATGCACTATCAAATCAAACCCTATGATTACCTTGCCTTGTTGCCCTTGTCAGAATCAAAGATTTTGCGTAGGGTATGTATTCAACCGTATCTGTTTGTTAGTTTATTTGTTTGTGAGCAATTTACACAAAAACTACCGTACCGATGTTGACCAAACTTGGTATTCATGTTGAGTATGAGCCAAGGATGAATCTGTGGATGAAGTACATCAAAATACAAGTACGCAGAAGTACTTTAAAAACAATCGCAATGATAATTAAATGGCAAATATTTTGTTAGTTTATTTTGTGAAAAACAGCAAAAACTACTGAACCAATTTCAACTAGACTTGGTGGACATGTGGGGTAATGACCCAAGGACATATCCATTAGATTTTGAAGACAATATACTGTACATCATCGAAGTACAAGTAAGCAGTGGAGTGAAGAGCATAACAGGACTGCTTGGCTTGGTGTAGGCATACTCTCTACTTAGTATATACCCATCTAGGTTTTTTTTTTTTTTTTTTTTTTTGTTACCAGGTACTACTACCTTTGTTATACAATATCCAATACTGTTTAGCGTTCAGAGATTAAGCCGAAATGTTGTCGAGTCCTTTTTATAAGTACTGTACCAGCAGTCTTTGAACGTTGAGAGAGAGAGAGAGAGAGAGAGAGAGAGAGAGAGAGAGAGAGAGAGAGAGAGAGAGAGAGATGAAATAACTATTTTGACTATTTTTAGTAACCAGGAGTCATACAGCTTTATTGTTTTTTTCTTTGAATGAAAGCAAATTGCTTTTACGCAAATCACACTTCCATCAACGTATTGGAAATGTCATTGTATATAGATTTATTTTATTACAGTATTTACTTTTACAATTTGAAAACCAAGTCTCTCTCTCTCTCTCTCTCTATCTCTCTCTCTCTCTCTCTCTCTCTCTCTCTCTTCTGTCAACGTTCAAAGGCTCTTATTATTGTTGTTGATGTTCTGTTTATTTTTTTATTTTTCTAATTCTCTTACTCTGTCGGGCTTTTGTTATTATTATTATTATTATTATTATTATTATTATTATTATTATTAGCTAAGCTACGACCCTAGTCTGAAAAGCAGAATACATTAAGCCCAAGGCCTCCAACAGGGAAAATAGCCCAGTGAGGAAAGGAAATAAGGAAACAGATAGAATAGTGCGCCTGAGTGTGTACCATCAAGCAAGAGAACTCTAACCCAAGGCAATGGAAGACCATGTTAATGTATATACTCTTGTTGGTTAATGCAACGAATATGCATTTGTATTATTCTATCATTTATGCTACTTATTTTTCAATGCGTGAGATATTTTTAAATCTAATATTAACCATAGTTTACGTATATATATATATATATATATATATATATATATATATATATATATATATAATTGTCAATACTCAATACTACACAGTATTCTAGAAGTTTTATTCCTGCTGTGACCAAGTTGTGGAATGATCTTCCTAATCGGGTAGTTGAATCGGTAGAACTTCAAAAGTTCAAACTTGCAACAAATGTTTTTATATTGAACAGGCTCACATAAATCTCCCTATAGTTTTTATGTGAAATTTCTGTTTTAACGCTAATGTTTTTCAAATATTTTATTTCAATTGTTCATTACTTCTTATATTGCTTAATCAATTCCTTATTCCCATCTCTCATTGGGCTATTTTTCCCTGTTGGGGCCCATAGGCTAATAGCATCCTGCTTTTCCAACTGGGGTTGTAGCTTAGCTAATAATAATAATAATAATAATAATAATAACATGAGCCCGACAGAGCAAGAGAATTAGAAAAATTAAACAAGAATAAACAGAAGAAACGGCTTGGGTACGAGGCAAGAGTAGGGAGGTCTTGGGTGGTCGGGTGGTGGTGGGTCCCTCCCTGCCTGGGGGAGGGTCCCCGGGTAGGAGAGTGAGTGTAAGCGAAGACTTCGGTGGTGGTGGTGGTGGTAGTGGTAGTGGTGGTAGTGGTAGTGGCGGTAGTGGTGGTGGTGGTGGTGCTGCTGCTCAGCTGACTGACTGCTGAGGCGCCGCGCCGCACTCACCATATCGTCTCTAAGCAGTGGATGGCGTTGTGCCCTGCCATTGGCTAGCTAGCATAAGTAACTCTCGACCAATCAGCTTTCGTATTGAATCATTTGTCATGTTGAGGGCGGCAACATTGACACTTGATCTTCCTCTTGCATCTTAGGTTGCACAGTCGCTCTTTTCTCGAATATTGACATTTTTAGCAATAAATAAATCTTATAAGTGATAAGATAATTTGTCGTATTTATAACTTAGAGGAGGGTTTCTATTATAAATATATTTCTAAATGAATATTGCAGCAATCATGAGAAATATGAGTGACGGGGAAGAAACATTGCAATGGGGAAGGCGGAGTTAACTTCGACTCGCATAACGGGGATGCTGTTTTAACGTCTGGCCCGATGCTAAAGTTGAGAGGAGACTCATTGTTGTTATTGTTGTTGTTGTTGTTGTTGTACTACAAGTCTGGGTATAACACATACTTTTAAAACAAAATATTATTCAAATCTAATATTAATACATAATATTTTCTATTTAATTTTAATCATTTTCAAGGTTTCCTTTGGGTAGTAGGCTATGAAGGGTAAAGGGATAAAGGATATTCAGCAGTATTTATTATTTTATAGGTGGTTGAGGATAAAGGGATGAAGGATAACCTATTTGTCAATATACATCTAATAAAAGCAGGAAAACCCAGGCCTACATGGCTGAGGAATATGAAACGTGAAGTGGGAGATGAATGGAGAGAATCTAACCGAGGCCCTTCCCGTCAATAAGCGTTGGAGGAGATGATATTGAATGAATAATGATGAAGAAGTTATTATTATTATTATTACTATTATTACTTGCTAAGCTACAACTCTAGTTGGAAAAGCAGGATGCTACAAGGCCAGGGGCCCCAACAGGGAAAATAGCCCAGTGAGGAAAGGAAACAAGGTAAAATAGAGTATTTTAAGGACAGTAAAGTTGGAGAGGAAGAGGTATAGCAGTAATTCCTGATAAGTAGAACTCGGTAAGGGAAAAATTTTATAGCATAAACAGTATAAATGTTAATAGTAGAGAGAGAGAGAGAGAGAGAGAGAGAGAGAGAGAGAGAGAGAGAGAGAGAGAGATTCTTGTCTCAGACTATTTGGTTCTCTTGCTTGAGGGTACACTTGGACACACTATTCTCTAATTTTTCTTCCTCTTGTTTTGCTAGAGTTTTTATTTTAATGTTGTTACGGTTCTTTAAATATTTCATTTTTCCTCATTTTCATTCCTCTCTGGGCTATTCTCCCCGTTGGGATCCCTGGGCTTATAGCATCCTACTTTTCGAACTAGGGTTGTAGCTTAGATAATAATAATAATAATCCGCTGAGACTCCATTCATTTGCTCTTTGGTAGAGCGATTTTTAGAATGATATATTGTTAATTTATTCTCATCATTTATTTATTTCCTTATTTCCTTTCCTCACTGGGCTATTTTTCCCTGTTGGAACCCTTGGGCTTATAGCATCTTTCTTTTCCAACTAGGGTTGTAGCTTGGCTAATAATAATAATAATAATAATAATAATAATTAAGCATTTAGTGAGTTCTTATGATTTTGCCTAACTTATTCTTGAACTCGTTTATCTAAGTGTCACTACATCCGCTGGAAGTCTATTCCACGTATTTGCTATCTTGTATGAGAGAGAGAGAGAGAGAGAGAGAGAGAGAGAGAGAGAGAGAGAGAGAGATTATGACGCAGTTGAATAGAGGAGTGTTGAGGTAGCAGTGGCTAAAAATAGATTCTGGAGGCCTGGTGAGGGGAGGAACGAGGCCCCCTGAATAAACTGAATAAGGAAAAGGAATAAAAACAAGAGGAATAATAGATACAATGGAATGAAAAGGACTAGGATGGTGAGAATGATTTAGATGTGTGAAATAAGACGGAATTCGTGATAGGTATAGAGGAATATAGAAGGATACTGTAGTTTGCATGTGAGAGATTGTTAGCAAAAGTTCGTAATCAGGACCGGGAGAGAGAGAGAGAGAGAGAGAGAGAGAGAGAGAGAGAGAGAGAGAGAGAGAGTTGCTAGTGTCTCCATTGCACAGAGTAAAAGGCAGTAGAGTGCAGTATGTGATTTCTAGGTTAAGAAACACACACACACACACTCACACACACACACACATATATATACATATATATATATATATATATATATATATATATATATATATATATATATATATATATATGTGTGTGTGTGTGTGTGTGAATAATCTTCATAATCAGTGTAAAATGCCTTTAGACCTCAGAATTTTAAATGGCATTTGATTTTCAACTAAATTACTTACAATTATTATTATTATTATTAGTATTATTATTATTAACTAACTAACAACCCTAGTTGGTAAAGCAAGATGCTAAAAGTCCAAGGGTCCCAACAGGGAAAAATAGCGAAGTGAGGGAAGGAAATAAGGAACTAAATTACCTAAAAGTATAGTAATTAACAATTAGAATAAAATATTCTAAGAACAGTAGCAATATTGAAATAAATCGTTCATATATAAACTATGAAAGAGAAAGTAGATGGAATAGTGTGCCAGAGTGTACCCTCAAGCAATGGAACTCCAACTCAAGACAGTGGAAGACCATGGTACAGAGGTTATGGCACTACCCAAGACTAGAGAAGAATGGTTTGATTTTGAAGTGTCCTCCTAGAAGAGCTGCTTACCATAGCTAACGAGTCTCAACTATTATCTACAGCATTTGTACGAGTTGCATGGGGGCAATGTTTCTGGACTATTAGTATAGATGATATCAGGGTCCTGGACAGCTGCTACAAGGTGGCAGGACAATATACATTAGAGGTGGCTTGGCTGTACTTTATATGAAATCATAGTTTTTCTCTTATCAGGCTAAACTACAAGGCAGCCTTAAGTTGTGTTTTGGTCTATCGACATTGTCTATACTTTTATTTATTCTTTATTTCTTGGATAAAATGATTATACGTGCCAAATGAAAACTTATGTTTTTTATCTTGGTCTGGGACGCGCAGATTTTAGGGTTGCATTGTGTATTTTAAAATATATTAGGAGAGACTCTTTAGCTATGGTTAGCAGCTCTTCCAGGAGGACACTCCAAGATCAAACCATTGTTCTCTAGTCTTGGATAGTGCTATACCCTCTGTACTATGGCCTTCCAGTGTCCTGGGTTAGAGTTCTCTTGCTTGAAGGTACACTGTGGCTCGCTGTTCTATCTAATTTCTTTTCCTCTTGTTTTGTTAAAGTTTTTATAGTTTATATATGGAATATTTATTTCAATGTTACTGTTCTTGAAATGTTTTACTTTTCCTTGTTTCCTTTTCTCACTGGCTATTTTCCCAGTTAGGGCCCCTGGGCTTATAGCATCCTGCTTTTCCAACTAGAGTTGTAGCTTAGCAAGTAATAATAATAATTATAATAATAATAATAATAATAATAGGTGTATTTATTGTTATTTTGAAACTTTACGGAACATGGTTATGTTATTGTTCTTCTATGTAACGTCTCTTAGCATTGAATGGCGTTGTGAACTGCCATTGGCTAGCTAGCATAGATATCTCTCGACCAATGGGATTTCGTATTGAATCATTTGTGAAGCTGAAGGCGGCAACATAGAGACTTGATCTGCCTCTTGCATCTTAGTTGCAAGGTCGGTATTTATATCGCATATCGACGTTTTCAGCGATAGATAAATCATATAAGTGATATTATAGGTCGCTTCATAGTTAGACAAGGAATTATGATATACTTCTGAATGAACATTTCAACATTCATGAGAAATATGATTGACAGGGAAGATCAAAGCAATAGAAAAGGCGGAGTTAACTTGGACTTGCTTAGCGCGCTGCCAGAATTGAGAGAGGAGAGACTGACAGACAGCTACGTACGAGTTGCCACATTGCACGATACTGTTGAGGTGGTAGGAAAATTTAGCTCTCTCTCTCTCTCTCTCTCTCTCTCTCTCTCTCTCTCTCTCTCTCTCTCTCTCTCTCTCTCCGTATGCACACACATACAGTATATATATATATATATATATATATATATATATATATATATATATAATATATATATATATATATATATATATATATATAAAAGAAGCAAATGTGAATAAATATAATGTAACAGAAGAGTAAAAGTGTTGGAGGGATCAAAATTTTATAGTCTAGGAAATTGTCTGGAAGTTGCATGGGGGTGCGTGTGTGGGGAGGCTGTTGGGGTGAGTCATTCTTTGGGAGAGACTAGAGAGTGTAGTTTGAGCCCATTACAATTGATGGCGTTTCAATTTCAGTGGTCAATTGGTACTTGATTTGTTGAACCTGTAAATTTCTCTTTACCTTTTAAAGGTGGCTGGAATGGTAGGCAAGCTGGTTCCCCTTTCTAAAATCATAATGAAATTTATAGCCATGATCAGCAAAGCTCTACTAAGTCTTGGCCACCTATACTAGGTTGGTTTGCAGTGAGCGAGCAGATTAAAGTCTCCTACCATCACTAATCCGGACTCATCCACGTGGTGATGAAAACTGGTCACCCCCAAAATATGAATAAGGACATGTCTGAGGCCTTTGTCCTGCAAAGTATATTCCATTTTTACTGCCATTGAACACTATCTGTTTAGTTTCCATATAAACACACACACACATCAGTTAGGTGGTGGAGGATTCGAAATGCATACATACATACATACATACGCTAAGCTTGACCATTATGATAACAAATTGGAAAAAAAGGTTGTATAATAATTCTTATTATTCCTATTGTTAAATTAATCATAATAGGGAATGGTTAAAAGATGTTCTTTAGCTCTTAAGACATAACATTTTTTTAATGTGTAAATAAACTTACAACCAACCAAAGCTACAGTAGGTATGGAAACAGAAGTGTTAGTTAGTTTATGATCAATATATATATATATACATATATATATATATACATATATATATATATATATATATTGCAATACGCCTAGTGTTTCCTCAGTTTTCCTCGGCCTAACAAAGACTAATATACTGTATTGTACCTAAGGGATCCAACAGGGAAAAATAGTCCAGTGAGGAAAGAAAATAAGGAAATAAATAAACGATATGAGAAATAATGAACAATCAAATAAAATATTATAAAAACAGTAACAAATTCAAAACATATATTTCATATATAAACTATAAAAAGGTTTATGTCAGTCTGTTCAACATAATATGATGAATTATTAGGTATTTTTTAAATATATTCAAACCAAAAGACAATAGTTAATAATAATAATAATAATAATAATAATGTTAATTATACATTATTGGCCAGATCCCCAAACATTAGATAAATACTGAACACGAAGGAAAACATATTTCAAATTCATATTCAAAAGATTTGGGTTAACATTATAGCGGGGTTTAGTTCACACCAATGTTGGTGGACACTATAACGGGGTTTTCTCGGCAGCTATCCCAACTGAAAAAAAAAACCAGTTAGGAGATAAAGTCTCTCTCTCTCTCTCTCTCTCTCTCTCTCTCTCTCTCTCTCTCTCTCTCTCTCTCTCTACAACCATACAACCAAAAGTTGTTTTCTAGATCCAAAATAATATTCTGCTTTGATATGAATTTATCTCATTCTGATTTTGGAATATTAATATCAGGCTTTAGTCTCCCACCATCACCAATCCGCAGTGTACAGCGTGGTGAGGAAAATGTCCAAATCCCAGATTTGATTAAGGACATGTCTGCGCCCTTTGTCCGGAAGTGGACTAGAAACAACTGCATTCGTTACACACACACACACACACACACACACACATATATATATATATATATATATATATATATATATATATATATATATATATATATATACTGGCCTAGAGGAACGTTTTAAACATAGATCAAAGGAAATTGACCCTATGAGAATATATGAGTCATTAGGCTTATAGCATCCTGCTTCTCCAACTTGGGTTGTAGCTTGGCGTAGCTTCCAATAATGATTATTATGATTTGAACCCTAGAAAGTGATATTTCCAATGCTTAAATATTCACGCTCCAAGTCTCGGTTCGGTTTCAGTTCGATCTAGGTGCTGGGGTGTTCATGCCTTCGGTCTGATCAGTGTCTCGGCAAAATTACAAATATAAGGAAAAGCATAATTCTATGGGAATATTATTTAGTGATACTGGGAAATGTATTAAGGCTGTGAACATTAGCCTGCTATCGTACAGACTGATTTTTTCTATCATGACTTTTCCATCGTAAATGTAGAAGAGTCATATTATGCAATAATTGATTTTGACTTTTCTTATTTAATTTTTCAATACATATTTACATGCCACATCTCTCTCTCTCTCTCTCTCTCTCTCTCTCTCTCTCTCTCTCTCTCTCTCTCTCTCTCTCTCTCTCTATATATATATATATATATATATATATATATATATATATATATATATATATATATATATGCGTAAAAATCACAGGAAAACGTGATGCTCAGATGCAGAAGAACCACAGGGAAAATGGAAATACGAAATATACGATTAAGTCCTGACTAGTTTCGTGATACTTCTTCAGAGGACTGATTTATTGAGAGAGGTTTCTTTACATTTTATAGGGAAATTAAACGTAGGAACATACATATGGAGAATTAGAGAACAATGACACTCCCATACCAGCTACCTGGGCTGAGGTCAGGTGTTAACTGGGCGGAGATCCAACCTCATTAGATACCTGCCAAAAAGGGTCATTTCTGGTGGCGGGTAAATTCTTGTTTTTGACTTTCAGTACAGATTATTTATATGAAAACACGGTAGCCTTATCTATATAAATACATAAGCAAAAATATTTGTATTTGTAAAACACATCTATATATAAGTATATAAAAAAGACATATACATACGTATACACAGACAGGCATTCATACACAAACATGCATAATATATACATAGACATATACATACACACATACTGGTATACATATACAGACACATACATAGACTTACATATAAATTCTTTTTAACACATGATTAACATGTATACATTTACTTATATACACACATACATACATATACATACATATACACATACACACATACATATACATATATATACATGCATATACACACATACACGTATACATATATATATACATATACATGCATATACACAGATACACACACACACACATATATATATATATATATATATATATATATATATATATATATATATATATATATATATACACATACATATATATACATATATACACACATACATATACAGTATATACACATACATACACATACATATATACATACATATACATATATACACATACATACATACATATATATATATATACACATTTGTATACATACAACATTATTACCATAAACATATAATCATGTATATATCAATACTTATACCTAGCATAACACTATATAGTGCCAATGTACTTATGCATACTATATGAAATAATTGTACCCTTTAATGAATGGTAGCTTAGGTCTAAATATTAATTTCACAGTGACGTTAATTATTCACAATACATTCGGTTCTACATTAAGTGGTTAAAGTTTTTTTTATATAGCTTACAAATCTCTTTACATATAAAGGCGTCGAGTTTATACATTCCATGTCCAATATTCAAGTTGTTTTCAAAGGTTTCTTTTATGAAACTGGACTCTTTGATGTTTCTTTCCATTAAAGTTATTTGAATGAACCAATTTCTTTGCACCTGACCAATTAATAGTGTGATTTTTATCTCTAACGTGAGCAAAGAGTGCATTATTATCTTGAGCATATCTGACACTTTTCTTATGTTGTTCAATTCTCTTTTCTAGGGCTTTACCAGTTTGACCAATATAGAATTTTTCACAAGCATTGCATGGAATACGATATACACATCCCTTGGTAATGTCAGGAGAATTCTTTATTAAGGCTGTTTTTATTGTATTGTTACTCTTAATTGCTACATTTACATTGAAATTTTTCAACAGTTGAGGAATTTCTTTAAAAGAATTACAATAAGGCAGTGCAAGTAAATTTTGTGTGTTGTAGTTTTTTCTGTCATTAATTACCGAAAAAAATCGTTTTTGCTGTTCTTAGTGCATCATCTAACACAGTTTCAGGGTACTTCAGTTTTTTACCTATTGCTCTAATCTCATTTATTTCATCATTAATATATTCAGGGCTGCAGACTCGCAATGCTCTTAAGAACATAGAAGTAAATACAGATTTCTTAACTTTGTTACCTTGGTTTGAGTAGTAATGGACATATGCTGAGATATTTGTTGGCTTTCTGTATACACTAAACTTGAGTCTATTGTTACATCTATGTATGCGACAGTCCAAAAAAGGTAGGGTACAATTATTCTCCAGCTCCATAGTGAAATTTATTGATGGTACCAAACTATTCAATCTAAGAAAAAAGTTATCTAAATTTTCATTTCCTGGCCACACACATTATGTCGTCAATATAACGAAACCATTTTACATTATTAGGAATGATGTTATTTAAGATTCTACTTTCAAAAGATTCCATATACAGATTACTCAATACTGGGGATAAAGGGTTTCCCATAGCCATACCAAATGTTTGTACATAAAATCTCCCATTGAATTCAAATTTACAATCTTTTATACATAGTTTAATTAATTCTATTAAAGTGATTTTGGAGAAAGGTAGATTTAATTGTCTATTATCTAAGGTTTCAGGTAAAAATTCCAACATGTCATCAATTAGTACGTTAGTGAATATTGAGACTACATCAAAACTGACAAGCCTACATGTACTGTTGATCTGTACTTCATTCAGTTTATTAATCAAGTCTACATTATTTTTTATATTTGAATATGAAATGGAGCCAACTAAAGGATTGAGGATATTCACAAGGTACTTAGATAATTTATATGCTGCTGAACCTGCAGAGCTAATTATTGGCCTAGCTGGATAATTTGGCTTATGAGTTTTCATAGTTCCATACATATATGGCAATGTTGGTGATATTGTACAACCCTTTTTTTTATCAGATCTTCATTCCCTTTTAGTAACTCTTTCACTTTTTTGTTGTAATTACTATTCACTAACTCAATTGGATTTTTTCTTAATTTCATGTATGTGTTTTCATCACTCAAGAGGTTTTCCATTTTTTCTATATAATCATTTTTATTCAAGATTACCAGTTCTCCAGATTTATCGGCTTTTGTCAGTTTAATATTTCTATCTTGCTTCAATTCGGCAATTGCTCTCTTGAATCTTTTTGGGCAATTTGGAACCACTGGTTTTTTCATATTGCTGTATATAATACCCTTAATCATATTTACTTCTTCTACAGAAATATCACTGAATTTTTCCAGGTTACACACTCCATTTGTAATTTCTACACTATTCACTGCACTTGATGACATCGAGAAATTTAAACCGTATCCCAAGGCACACTTCACATTCTTATCTAAAATTTTATTTGACAGATTAACCACACATTCTGGATTAACGTTTGCAGTCCACAGGCTACTTTCTATCAATGCATTGAGTTTCTTGTCATGCTTTTGTTTGAGTTTTCTATATACTTTTTCGTTAATTTCTTCATAGCAGAAAGCTCGAAGTGGGTCTTTCCAATCCGTTGGTATTGAGGCTTCAAAATGTCTCCTTTTTCTTGTTAGGTCTTCAAACGCTCTTCGATTTTCAATTTTCATTGAACTTATATGCTTTTCTAATATACTTCTCTGTATATCACCAAATGGTTGATCTTCTATTTCCAATAGGGATTTCGTTATCATGCATTTCGGAATGACTTGTTCCTCGCAGCATTCACGAAGAAACCGCAGGTGTTCTTTAGTAGTATGGGCGCGTGTGAGGGCGTCTGCAAATTCTCTAATAATGTATACCAAGATATGGAAAGTCGTACAGAAAGTCTGGAAGGAGTACGTGGTATCCATTTAGGCGTAAAAATCACAGGAAAACGTGATGCTCAGATCCAACCACACAAACTTTACATTTTTAACCCTGGTATGTTATTTCATTGCAAATGTCGGTATATAGTAGCTAAAGTGTTCCCTGGCACAGGTCATGTTCCGTAAACCTTATTATTATTATTATTATTATTACTTGCTAAGCTACATCCGTTGGATGCTATAAGCCCAAGGGCTCCAACAGGAAAAATATCCAAGTGAGGAAATGAAATAAGGAAATATACTACAAGAGATGTTTAAGAATAATAACATTGAAATAAATCTATCATATATATATAAACTATAAAACCTTCAAAATAACAAGAGGAAGAGAAACTAGATAGAATAGTATGGCCGAGTGTACCCTCAAGCAAGAGAACTGTATTCCAAGACAGTGGAAGACCATGATACAGAGGCTATGGCACTACCCAATACTAGAGAACAATGGTTTGATTTTGGAGTGTCCTTCTCCTTGAAGAGATGCTTACTATAGCTAAAGAGTCTCTTAGCCTTACCAAGAGGAAAGTAGCCACTGAACAATTACAGTACAGTAGTTAACATCTTAAGAGAAGAAGAATTGTTTGGTAATCTCAGTGTCGTATGAGGACAAAGGAAAACGTGTATAGAATAGGCCAGACTATTCGGTGTATGTGTGTATGTGTAGGCAAAGGAAAAAATGAGTCGTAACCAGAGAGGTATCCAATGTAGTACTGTCTGGCCAGACAAAGGACCCCATAACTCTCTTGCAGTGGTATCTCAACGGATGGACAGTGAGTGGCCTGGCCAACATACTACCTAGACGCCAAACCACCTGTTGGTCATGATCTTAGTTTGAAGGAAATAATGACTATATCTAAAACAGAATTTAATTCACGTCAATTTGCTGAATAAGGGTTGCAGTTACCTATTGGAAACGCTCCTTCTGGTGTTCTGTGTTCTGCTGGACGGGTTCAAGTCCTGATCAAAATCGTCAGTTCCTTTGGTCACTGCAACCTTACCGTCCTTGTGAGCTAGGGATGGTGGGTTCTGAGGAGCCTATAGGTGTATCTGCCGAGTCATCAGTAGCCATTGCCTGGCCCTCCCTGGTCCTAGCTTGGGCAGAGAGGGTGCTTGGGCGTTGATCAGATGTAATATGGTCAGTATGTTAGGGCATTGTTCTGCATGATAGGGCAATGTCACTGTCCCTTACCTCTGTCCTTCATGACAGGAATTTAAATATGTTTTTATGTTGAACAGACTGACCTAAGGGTTTTTATAGTATATAATTAAAATATGTTTTGATGTCACTCTTTTTTAATTGTTCGTTATTTTTCATATCATTTATCTAGTTCCTTATTTCCTTTCTTCACAGGACTAATTTTCCCCGTTGGAGGCCTTGGGCTTATAGCATCCTGCTATTCCAACTAGGGTTGTAGCTTAGCTAATAATAATAGTAAGTGTAGGCCAACTTTTTTGGTAAATTTATCATAAATGAAAGCTTTTGCTAAGAATTTCATCAGTCGAATATGTGTTGAGAGAGAGAGAGAGAGAGAGAGAGAGAGAGAGAGAGAGAGAGAGAGCGCACCTGAATGAACTATATTTTGATATCTGTATATTCATGCGTCATCTGTTAAGACTTAGGGAATGTAATACTTGATAGTTGGATCTCTCTCTCTCTCTCTCTCTCTCTCTCTCTCTCTCAGTATAGTTTGGGGAAGGGTGTAAGAACTAGGAGGCGTTTTGGACAAAATCATAAAAATTGATTGATATACTATATATCTCCTACACACACACACTCTCTCTCTCTCTCTCTCTCTCTCTCTCTCTCTCTCTCTCTCTCTGGTATTATTATCAGCAAGGATTTGAAGTTCACCAAACAGAGCCTAAAAGCTGAAAAGAAAACACAAAACATAATAGGTCACATAAAGAGACAATTCAAATACAGAGACAAAGACACTGTAGGCATGCTACAGCTGTAGGCCTACACAGATACACCATAAAGTAAATACACTTCAAATTTACATATCCCGCTCTTTTATAATATATTTAAAACTTTCCTTGTCATCTTGTACAATCTACAAGTTTACCCTGTAAGTCTATCGGTACAATTGTTATTCACAATTACACTAACATAGGTCTAGGGGTGAATCTAAGGCATTTGCACTTAAATTTTCATTAACTTTTGTCCCTGTTTTTAACCTACCCTCTCCCTATTCCTTCTTTATCTTATATCTATTCCCCTTATCCATATTAAGCCTCCCATTCTTCTCTCCTACACATTCTTTAGTTAAATTGGCCATTTAATTATTCACGCAAACTCAAGAATTTTGCATAGGCCAATACCCACACAAACTTATTACTATAATTAGCAGGAAAATGTTATTCCCAATTAGCATACTTTCAATTTATATAATCCATCTTTTTCACATTATTATCACGCTGATATGACCAATCTCTTGCTTGAGGGTACACTCGGGTACTCTATTCTATCTTATTTCTCTTCCTCTTGTTTTGTTAACGTTTTTATAGTTTATATAGGAAATACTTATTTCAATATTACTGTTCTCATAATATCTTATCTTCCCGTGTTTCCTTTCCTCACTCGGCTATTTTCCCTATTGGGGCCTCTAGGCTTATAAGATCCTGCTTTTCCATCTAGGGTTGTAGCTTAGCAAGACATAATAACCATAATAATAATAATGATAATAATAATAATAATAATTATTATTATTATTATTATTATTATTATTATTATTATTATTATCATTAATATTATTATCTCTGATGTAACCAATCTCTTTCACATTATCATCTCGCTGATATGACATACGACGTTCACAATCAACACGTCAAAACCTATTCCTTCTCTATCCAGCAAGGATAGCCTATGCCGCCTATCTCTCCTTGAGTCCTATCCCATACAACACACATACATCACCCCTCCATTCCCTACCCATTTCTTTTACACAAGCACGCTCTACAGAAATTCCTTATCCCTGCCTATCCATTTCCCTATCCTATCCCACCTGGAGCCCTATCCTTGTGCAAACCCAGTTAATCAGGGAAGTGTAAAGTATCCTTTTTCTCAATCTAAATTGCTAATTTCCTTCAGATTCTATGTCTATGTCTATGTCTGACGGTTTATCAAGTATCCCTGCTTTCGCTATTAAGCGTTCAGACGGGATTTCCAAATCATTTATATTATAGTTAAAAATTTAAAAGTCTATGTAATGTAAAGAGGGTTAATTTCATTTGTCTCAATGTTATAGCTGAGTGAAAATAAATGGGTTTTCAATAGTTTTTTGAACTGAAAGATATTTTCAGCACACTTAATTGATGCCGGAAGTTGATTATACAATCTAGGAGCGCAGTGCTTAAAAGTTCTCGTACCAAGAGTGGTCGTTGCACGAGGCTCATCAAGTCTGAAATCATCACTGGAAAGGCGTGTATGAACACCAGGCCCTACTACGTATCTTTTCAGGCAGCCTTTAAGATACAATGGCTCTCCCGTGTTAATAGCTTGATATGTTAAGACGCAAAGTTTAAAAATAATCCTTGCTTTGACTGGTAACCAGTGTAATTTAATTAAGGTTGGAGTAATATGTTCTCGCGGGGATATACCAACAATTAGTCTAGCAGCTCTATTCAAAATCATTTGAAGTTTCCTAAGACGATAATTAGGTAAATTGTAATACAACGAATTACAATAGTCTACTCTACTGACTACCAGACTATTAATTAGCAGCTTAGTGGCATCTTCGTTAAGATATTTTCTAATGGATGCGATATTCCTTAGATGATAATTTGCGGTCCTAACCACATTGTTAATATGTTCATCAAATGTCAAAGAACCATCAACTACTACCCCGAGATCTCTGACTTTATCAGTTAACAAAATATTTTCCTTATTGATGGAGATGCTATTAACGTTATCAAACCTTCTTAAGTTATATTTAGTGCCAATTAGAATACATTCAGTTTTATTTTCATTTAGTTTCAGCTTTTTCTTTTGCATCCATTTCGAAACATCTGCCATAAGTCTATCAATAACAGCTTGATCTTCAATAATGTCATCCACTATTAAATAGAACTGGGTGTCATCCGCAAAAAATTTACATTGAACGCCATGTAATTTAAATATCCAAGACAACTCGATTGTATAAATACTAAAAAGAACCGGGCCAAGTACGCTTCCTTGTGGAACACCCGTGGTGAGCTTTCTACTTTCAGAATATCTATCTTTAACCCTCACCTTGAAAGATCTATTCGATAAATAGTTATTAAACCATTTAAGAGCATCCCCATCGATCCCAATAGCAGTCATATCCTCTATTAACACTTCATGAACCACTGTATCGAAAGCTGCGCTAAGATCTAGGAGAATAAGCAAGCTACATCTACCGTCATCAGAGAAACCTAACAAATCATTTATTACGGCACAAAGAGCTGTTTCAGTAGAATGGAATTTTCGATAAGCCGACTGATCTTCAGGAATAGCTCCAATTACTTTCAAGTGCTGACTGAGTTGATCTAAAACAGAAGTCTCGATCATTTTTGACAAAAAAGACAAGTTAGAAATTGGTCTGTAAGATTTCAATTCTTGATGATCAAGGGACCCTTTAAGAAATGGATTAATGATAGCAACTTTTTCAGAGGATGGGACTAAGCTCTTAGTAATACTCAAGTTGACTATTCGAAGCTGCAATTGCAATAACCTATCTATGTTCGGGGCGTCGATGACCTCATTTATTGGAAAAGGATCGCTACTGCAATAAGAGCGGCCAGAACTAATGAACATAGTTTTGTAAGCACCGAGTGAAACTGGCCTAAACTGCAAGAACTCTCGTTCTTAAGATGAAAAGAAAAAAAAAAAACTTTCTTCCATCATAAAATATCCCTCTCACAACGCTAATCCCACAATTGTATTGTTTAATATATTGATATATAAGTTAGGGCAGAATGCTGTCTCCATCCTCCCCTCCCCCTCTCAAATCCCTCCCTCCCTCCCCGGTCACCGTGCTCCCTCTCATTCTTTGCTTCCGCTTTGTCTGTCGTTCGCCTCTACGTCCTACACTTGAAACTCCCCTCTCACACCGCTTAATTGCATAACACCCTTTCACTCATATTCACTCTTCTTTCGTAAATTTATCCTTTCGTTACACTCCTTTATTGTTCCTATATCTCTCTCTACACTGTACTTCCCCCTTCCTGCATTACAACCCCCTACATTTTCAGCTATTCGATCTTGTCTCATTATTCTCTTTCTCTCTCTTCCTCTATAACCGTTGGGTTGTTGCCAACCACCATGGCTGCTCAGCTCACACCAGGGTTTAAATTTTTAAGGTAATTACCTTAGTTTGAGGTAAATTTTAGTGGTTTTAATGTAAATTCTAAAGTATTTTCGGTTTTACAAACTTGAAATTTTAGGAAATTGGAAAACGACACATCTCCACGCAGCACCTACCTTCTCCCAATTATTATTATTATTATTATTATTATTATTATTACCAGCCAAGCTACAACCCTATTTGGAAAAGCAAGATGCTATAAGCCCAAGGGCTCCAATAGGGAAAAATAGCCCATTGAGGAAAGGAAATAAGGAAATAAATAAATGATAAGAACAAGTTAACAATGAATTATTCTAAAACAGTGAAAACGTCAAAACATGAAATATCACAAGAGGTTGGGCTTAAGATAAACAGCAGAAAGACAGAGATGAAGAGAATGGAGTATGCAATGGAGGATGAAATATCATTGGATGGTAGAATCATTTAAATATTTAGGAACAAAGATCTGTAATACAGACTTTAGAATTAGAGTTTAGTTAAAGATTGAAAAAAATCAAATCAGACAATTGCGAGGTTAAGTAAAATATGGAAATCAACTTGCCTAAAATTACATATAAAAATCAGGCTATATATCATTTTAGTGAGATCGGTGTTACTCTATGGACATAAGTCATGGTATGACAATGAAACAATCTCCAATAGATTTAGTAGAATTGAGAACAAAGCCCTCAGAAGGATATTGGGAGTTGAATGGCATGACAGGATTAGAAATGAGACTATAAGAGAGCTTACTAGTGTCATGTGTGGATGAGATCATGGTGAGGGGTAGATGGAGATGGCTTGGGCATGCTCTTTGCACTGCCCAAGAGAGATTAGTTCACCAAACTTTCAACTGGGTTTGACAAGGCATTAGATGAGTTGGAAGACCCAGGCCTACATGGCTGAGGACTATGAAGCGTGAAGTAAGTGATGATGAATGGAGAAGTATTTGTTTAATAGCTCAAGATAGGGACGACTGGTGAAATCTAACTGAGGTCCTTTGCGTCAATAGGCGAAGGAAGAGAGGGTGATGATTAATTTTCCGTAGGAGTCCAGTATAGTCACTCTGTGTACTGTAGACTTATCTAATGGTCTCTGCATCGCCCTTTCTGGCCTATTAGATACGTCCCCTGTCTGGCGTTCTGCCAGACTAGTGTTCGAGACCCGTTCAAGCTCAATGGTTTCTTATAGTCTCTGTAATCTCACCATCTTTATTATTATTATTATTATTATTATTATTATCAAATGCTAAGCTACAACCCTAGTTGGAAAAGCAGGATGCTATAAGCCCAGGGGCTCCAACAGGGATAATAGCCCAGTGAGGAAAGGAAACAAGGAAAACATAAAATAGTTTAAGAATTATAATAACCTTTAAGATAAATATTTCCTATATAAACTATAAAAACTTTAACAAAACAAGAGGAAGAGAAATAAGATAGAATAGTGTGCCTGAGTGTACCCTCAAGCAAGAGAACTCTAACCCAAGACTGGAAGAACATGGTACAGAGGCTACGGCACTACCCAAGACTAGAGAACAATGGTTTGATTTTGGAGTGTCTTTCTCTTAGAAGAGCTGCTTACCAAAGCTAAAGAGTCTCTTCTACCCTTACCAGAAGAGAGTAGCCACTGAATAATCCCTTTGATGAAGAAGAATTATTTGGCAATCTCAGTGTTGTCAGGTGTATGAGGACAGAGGAGAATCTGTAAAGAATAGGCCAGACTATTCGGTGTCTGTGTAGGCAAAGGGAAAGAACCGTAACCAGAGAGAAGGATCCATTGTACAGTAGTACTGTCTGGCGAGCAAAGGATGGTGGGTTTTGGTGAAGCCTATAGATCTACCATTGCCTGGTCCTCCCTGGGCCTAACTTTGGTGGAGAAGAGGCTTGGGCACCGATCATAATATATGGCCACTGCCAGGGCATTGTCACTGTCCTTTTCATCTGCCCTTCATGAGAGGCCTTTAAACTCATCTTGCTTGAGGGTACACTCGGGCACACTAGTCTATATCATTTCTCTTCCTCTTGTTTTTTGAAGTTTTTATAGTTTATGCATGAAAGATATATTTCAATGTTGTTACTGTTTTTGAAATATTCTAATTTTTAATTACTTCTTTTGTTGTTTATTTGTCTCCTTATTTCATTTCCTCACTGGGTTATTTTCTTGCTTGTCAAACTACGGTTGTTCCTTAGCAAGTGATAATAATAATAATAACAACTGTACTCCTGCTCCCTTTATTCCATCTTGATGTCCAACCAATTTTGAACAGAACAGTACCATAAAGGATATTAATTGCGTAAGGCAAATATTATATAGAAATGAGGTTAGGGGTTGCTTATAAAGAGCATTCTAAAGACTGATTTTGTTTATATATATATATATATATATATATATATATATATATATATATATATATATATATATATATATATCCAAGGACGAATTCTAAATTAGAGAGAGAGAGAGAGAGAGAGAGAGAGAGAGAGAGAGAGAGAGAGAGAGCATTCAAGTTCATACAAAGCATATTTAGATAAACGTTGAAAGAAAACTTATCTAAACGGTTCAGTTACCGCTGATTGCATGAAATTATAGGCCTATTTTATGAGTTATTTTGTTAGATCTGTTCATAAGTCGCCTCTCCCTCCCCCCCTCTCTCTCCCCTTTCACTTACTCGAGATTTAGCGTAAAAAATTTGCTGGTTTTAATTTTAACATATCCTAAATATCATTTCGATCCCAGTTTTCGATGTTAATTAGTTAGTAGTAACCTTCAGTTATACCTTTGTAACATTCATTTTCACTCCTCCCTTCTTTTCTCCTTCTTTTCCCCCTCCCTTCTTTCTTTACTTCCTTTCTCTCTTTTCGCGTTTTAACATAAAATTCTACTCTTGAAGTCACAGCGCAACATCTAAAGCCCCCCTGACACTTGCGCGCATTTTTGCCACGCACTGGCACGCATTGATGCGCGCCAGTGCGTGCCACTTTTTGGCACGCACTGGTGTTTTTCGCGCACTGTTCACGACCAGTTCACTCCAGTTCGCGCATCGTTCACGCGACGTTCACGCGACGTTCACGCGATGGCACGAATTGGCACGCGTAGTTCGCGCATCGTTCACGCGAGTTCACTCATCATTCCGCATCATTTCCGCATCGTTCATGCCAGTTCACGCCAGTTCACGAATTGGCCACTCCATATAAAAACGGGGCTTCTCCAACCCGAGGACATTCTTGGATTGGCTTCAGACGAGACAACATGCTTACTGTCAGAGACACCATTGCATTGAGAAGAAGATACCTATACCTAGCAGCTGCTGTAGCATTTGTTGGACTGCATCAGAAAAGGCTGGCAAAGGAAAAAGAGAAACAAAAGCCCACCCTACCTCGAAGAAAGATACAAAGGAAAGTGTGGGTCAGGGAATGGTTAACCAGAAGGCACTCGTTTGGACACTATGACAGTCTATTGACTGAACTCCACAAGGAAGATCCAAAGGGCTACAAAAATTACCTCAGAATCACACCTGACCTGTTTCAAGAGATGGTTGAGAAGTTAACCCCGCACCTCCTGAAGCAGTCTACCTTCATGAGGGAACCGCTTCAAGTTGGACTCAAGCTTGCTGTTACCCTCCGCTTTTTAGCCACTGGAAATTCCTATCAAAGTCTACAGTACAGCTTCAGGGTTGAAGCAAGTACCATCAGCAAGTTAATACCAGAGGTGTGTAAAGCCATCATCGCTGCCTACAAGGACGAAGTGCTGCGTTGCCCCAAAACTGAAGAGGCCTGGAAGGAAGTTGCTGCCAGATTCAGCTCCAGATGGAATTACCACAACTGTCTGGGGGCTGTGGACGGAAAGCACATTGCCATAAGGAAGCCACCCAATGCTGGCTCTTACTACTACAACTACAAGGGCTTCCACAGCATTGTACTGATGGCAGTCGCAGATGCTTCCTACAGGTTCCTCTATGTGGATGTTGGGGCAGAGGGTGGTGCGTCGGATGGAGGAACATGGAGCAACTGTTCTCTGCATGATGCTGTAGAAGACAACATAGCTGGAGTGCCTCAACCAGAACCACTCCCTAATGATGACCACCCAGTGCCCTATCACTTCGTTGGGGATGACGCCTTTGCTCTACGAACCTGGATGATGAAACCATTCTCCCATCGGTCACAAGTCCTACGAGAACGCATATATAGCTACAGGTTGTCTCGTGCCCGACGTGTCGTTGAGAATGCCTTTGGAATTTTAAGTCAAAGGTTCCGTTGCTTCTTGACGACTATGCAGCAGAAGCCCAGCACCATCAACCTGATCACCATGTGTGCCTGTGTCCTGCACAACCTCGTCCTCATCAAATACCCAGGTGCTTTGTCAGAAGTGGACTACGAAGATCCGGACACACATGCTCTGATCCCTGGTGCATGGAGGAATGAGCAAAACCTGCAGGGGCTGATGACTCTACCCGGCCATCATATCCAGAAGGATGCAAAGGATCAGCGAGACTACCTTTCACATTACTACATGTCCCCTGCTGGTGCTGTCCCTTGGCAAGAAAAAATTGTAGTACCTCCATGAGCTGTATAGTTGTTCCATTTTGTAAATAAAAGAAACGTATATTTTTCGTTTGTATTTTTTGTGGCCCTTTATTTTAGTTTCTATAAGAAAGCATTTGATTTACATATAAATAGCAGACATAAAATATGTACAACTATTAAGAAAGCATTTTATTTTTACATTCAAACAGCAAACTTCAAAATTTCTTGGGTTTATTTTTCATTACATTTTTATTTAAAACAAAAAAATGTGCATCTTGATTGGTAATAGATGAAAATAAGTGTGTGCATGAATTAAGACATCATTTAATTTTTACATGAAAACAGCAAACTTCAAAATTTCTTGGGTTTATTTTTCATAACATTTTTATTTAAAACAAATGTGCATCTTGATTGGTAATAGATGAAAATAAGTGTGTGCATGAATTAAGACATCATTTAATTTTTACATGAAAACAGCAAACTTCAAAATTTCTTGGGTTTATTTTTCATAACATTTTTATTTAAAACAAATGTGCATCTTGATTGGTAATAGATGAAAATAAGTGTGTGCATGAATTAAGACATCATTTAATTTTTACATGAAAACAGCAAACTTCAAAATTTCTTGGGTTTATTTTTCATAACATTTTTATTTAAAACAAAAAATGTGCATCTTGATTGGTAAATAGATGAAAATAAGTGTGTGCATGAATTAAGACATCATTTAATTTTTACATGAAAACTGCAAACTTAAAAATTTCTAGGGTTTATTTTTCATTTCATTTTTATTTAAAACAAAAAATGTGCATCTTGATTGGTAATAGATGAAAATAAGTGTGTGCATGAAATAAGACATCATTTCATTTTTACATGAAAAACAGCAAACTTAAAAAAATTTGCCTATAGCGACAATACGTCAACAAAGGCAGGATCGTTACCTCGATCGTGTCGAAATCCCCGAGCTAACAATATAAGCATTTTATGCGGAGCTAAATAGCTAGATTATTAAAGCAAAACAAACTGGGAACGTCGCTCTAGCAAACTAAATGACCCATAAGAGCGAGCGATAGCATCCTGGATGCCTCCGGTAGGCAACAGCTCTTGTTTACGTTAATATCACTTTTGATTTCATTCAAAATGACAAGAGCTTACATTTATACATAGTAAAGATAATACTCAACTTTCCATTATTTTTTCACATTAAGACAGCAAATATAAAAACATATTAGCTTTATTTTTCTTTCATTTTCATTAATTTTTTCGTTTCCTTTTTGCTTCTCTTCATTATAAAGATAAAAATAGTTTGAAATAAGATATCATTTTTTTTCCACATTAAGACAGCAAATATAAATTTTTTGGGGGGTTTATTTTTCTTCACTTTTATTATTTTTTACTTTACTGTTTCTTTCTTTGTATTTTAAGGAAATAGATGAAAAGTGTTTGTAAATATATAAATAGTTTATTTACATTAAAACAACATATATATACAAGTATCACACTTCAATTATGTACAAATATTTTACACTATTTAAATTTCCTTGTCCTTGACTGGTGGGGTATCAAGCTCCTTGGACGAGTAGAGGGGTGAGGGTGTCATGGCTTCATCAAGGCTGCTGTCGATGGTCCCCGGGGTCAGGACAGGGAAGGTCAATGGACTTTTGAATGCCGCCGACAGCGACGTTAATGAAGGTGCTGGTGAAGGAGCCTGGACAAGGGTGGGTGACGACACTGGCACTGATGGCGAGGTCACCTGGACAGGGGTGGATGACAGTGGAGTTGGCATCCCTGGGTGCCACTCCGTGGTACGAGGCAAGGAAGAAGGGCTTGACTGCGGCACCCAGTTATGACTGGCTGGACGATGCTGCTGCTGCTGCTCTGGCTGTGCATGCGAGGGTCCTGGTTGAGGGGACTGCCAAGGTTGCTGCTGGTGAGGGGGTTGCCAAGGTGACTGCTGGTGAGGGGGTTGCCAAGGTGACTGCTGGTGAGGGGGCTGCCAAGTTGACTGCTGGTGAGGGGGCTGCCAAGGTGACTGTTGCTGAGGGGGTTGCTGATGCACAGGGGGCTGTAAAGGTTGCTGTTGCTGTGGGCCTGCCCAGGTCTCTGAGGATTGTTGCTGTGCCTGCTGCAAGACCTGAGTCTCGTCCCTGTAACGTTGTGTGAGATTGAGGCACTCTATTTGGAATTCGTGCCATCGGTGTACTGGGATGGCACACATGTAGCCTTCCAGCAGGCACGAAAAATCGTGCACAATCTTGTGCTGGCCCATAAACGTTGGGGTTGACGAATCAGCTTTCGACACAAGCTGAAACATAAAAAATATTATAAAAATATATTATATATTATATATATGTATATATGTAACAAACATTGAAACAATTTAGTACAGCATTTTAATGCAACAGATAGCATATGTCAAAAAAAATTAATACTCACATTCCTCAATATATTGCTGAAATCCTTCTCCGACACATAGGTGTCGCTGTGAGAGGTGTCAAGTGTTCGGCAGGACCCCTTCCGCTTGTCCTTCCTGGTGGTGGTAGATGCCTGGCTGCGAGTCCCCGTCGACCTCATGTCATCGTCGACTTCGCTGGCTGTCGTGGCACCTCCTTCGGAGCCACGAAACTCCTCACTGGCGACTGTCTCTCCCCGGACGATGTGCTGTATGAGGAACGACCAAGTGTCCATGATGAAGTCATCACGGCCACTCCTTTGGGCTTGGCCAGCTCCACTCTTCTTCTCCTTCTTCATAATTTTGCCAACCCTCGTCCTCAAGTTTTCGTAGCGTTTTTTGCACTGGGCAGCAGTGGCAGGAGGTTCCAGCTGGCTTCCTATATATGCCCACCTGCTGTCCTTCAACACCTTGTTTATCCACTCCTTGTGTTTCTTGTCAAAGAGCATGGGGTTCTCCTTGACAAGGTCGGCCAACGTAGTCTCCGTCTCTTCCGTCCACTGGTAGTCAGGGATGTCCTTCTTAGACACCCGAACCCGCTTCTTCTTTAAATCGTCATCACAGGATACCTGGCTCTGGCTTGTATACTGCTGTGTCTCCGGGATGACCATATCGAGACTTGAAAATGATGAATGAGGAGAATCTCGATCTGCAGTCTCCTCCATCACGTCCATTTTCCTCCCCCTTCCCTTTGGCTGCTTCAGTTTAGGCATGTTGTCTCCTCGCTGGCGAACTCTGGAATGGCTAGGAGTGTCCTCGGACCTCAATTTATATACCCCCTAATCCCCTTAATCACACGAGAGCTCCACCCCCTGATAATCCCACGAGAGCTCCACTGGCGGAGTAGGAGGGCACTAGCATGAGTAGGCGGGCACTAGCGTGAACCGGCGGGAACTGGCGTGAACTGGAGTGAACGATGCAGGAACTGGCGTGAACTGGAGTGAACGATGCGGGAACTGGAGTGAACGATGCGCGAACTAGCGTGAACAGTGCGAGACAATGCGGGAGTACAATGCGTGATAATGTCAGTGGGAAGGCTGCGATGCGGGAACTGGCGTGAACTGGAGTGAACAGTGCGGGAACAAGCACGATGCTTGGAAGGGGAAGCATGGCACGCATTGGTACGCTCTGGCACGCCAGTTCCCGCACTGTTCACTCCAGTTCACTCCAGTTCACTCCAGTTGGCGCATCGTTCACGACTATTTCACGGCCATTTATAGCGTGCCAATGCGTGCCACAAACTTTAAACATTTCAAAGTTTTGGGCCCGCATAGCACGCATTGGTACGCTCTGGCACGCGAGTTCTCGCACTGTTCACGACATTTTCACGGCTCGTTCACGCGAATTCGCGCATCAATGCGTGCCAGTGCGTGCCACGAATGCGTGCAAGTGTCAGGGGGGCTTAAAAATAGATCGCCTCACGATAATCATGCACATGTTCTTCTCAATTCCCCCTCCCTCCTTCCCCTCCCTCTTTTCCCCCCTCTCCGCCCGTTGATTTAACATGAATAGTAATGCTTGAAATTATATTCATATTAATTATAGTCTGGAATGGAAATAAGGAAATATATAAACGAAATATGAAGCAATGAACAATTGAAATAAAATATTTGAGAAACATTAACGTTAAAACAGACATTTCACTTACGAACTATAGGGAGATTTATGGCCACAGCTGGAATAAAACTTCTAGAATACTGTGTAGTATTGAGTTTCATGATGAAAAAGGCCTGACTAATATATATATATATATATATATATATATATATATATATATATATATATATATATATATTACATAGGTAAAATATGGTTAATATTAGTTTTAAAAATATTCCATGTTTAGAAAAGTAAGTGTCATAAAATAAAGATAGAATAATCAAAATGCATATTCTTTGCATTACCCAACAAGAGTATATACATTAACATGGTCTTCCATTGCCTTGGGTTAGAGTTCTCTTGCTTGATGGTACACTCAGGCGGACAATTCTAGCTGTTTCCTTATTTCCTTTTCTCACTGGGCTATTTTTCCCTGTTGGAGACCTTGGGCTTATAGCATACTGCTTTTCAAACTAGGGTTGTCGCTTAACTTGCAGTAACAACAACAACAAAAATAATGATAATATTAATGTTAATGTTATTAACAACAACAATAATAATAATGATAATAATAATAATAATAATAATAATAATGTGAAACAGTTGAAAGCACTTTGATTTTTCTCTCTTGCAACTTCTTTAAAAATAGTGTACACCATCCGTCAAACCTGGTGGCTAAATATTTAGATGGGTATGCACACACAAATTCAACCCTTTCCACCTCCTCCCACTTTCCTAACTACAACCCCTTTCACCAATGTATGACTAGTCCCTCTCCCACCTACACGAGAGACGGGGAGAGACCGAGAAATTGCGTCTTGCCTCCGGAAGTGAATAAATAGATAAGCTTTCAACTGGGCTCTACAAGGCACTAGAAGAGCTGGAAGACCCAGGCATACATGACTGACGAATATGAAGCTTAAAGTAGATGATGACGAATGGAGAAGTAGTGGTATAAAAGCTCAAGTTAGAGACGACTGGAGAAGTTTAACCGAGGCCCTTTGCGTCAATAGGCATAGGAGAAATGGAGATGATCTTAGATATCTCTCTCTCTCTCTCTCTCTCTCTCTCTCTCTCTCTCTCTCTCTCTATATATATATATATATATATATATATATATATATATATATATATATATTGTTTGTATATATAGCCAGAGATTTGCTCTTTATTATACAGGGGAGATATAGAATCTAATTATTCTAATAAAGGTTTCTTCATTTCCTTACCATGAGTTTCAATATGACAAGGAAGACAATTGCTGACGAATTTACCAAGATTATCATGCTCCATTTACGAACAGAAAGAGAGAGAGAGAGAGAGAGAGAGAGAGAGAGAGAGAGAGAGAGAGAGAGAGAGAGAGAGAGAGAGAGAGAGAGAGAGAGAGAGCAAAAGCGTTAGCCTGCACTTAACATTATTATTACTTGCTAAGCTACACCCTGGTTGGAAAACCAGGAAGCTTTAAGCTCAGAGGCCCCAACAGGGAAAAATAGCCCAATGAAATGAATAAACTACAAGAGAGATGGTATTCAAAATAAATTAAGATCAGTAACGGCATTAAGATAGATCTTTCATGTATAAACTATGAACTTAGGTCGGGCTGTTCAACATACCAACATTCACTGCAAGTTTGAACTTTGGAAGTTCCACCGATTTAGCACACAGTTACAAAGATAATTTTACTTCCATACAAAACATGAAAAAGTTTTATATTCGGTATCATATTAATAAGTGTCATTTACAGGCTCTTACAAATAAGTAAAAATTGACCTCCAAAATTGACACTCCATCAACCGTCCTCGGTTCAAATCTCGTCCAATCGTTCCATTGAGTCCAATGAGCCGAAGTTAAGCGAGTTATCTCTCCTTCTCTTCACTCACACACATTCAAAACTTAAAGTTGAGGAATGTGATTGATTATGGAATAAGATTTCCATACAAGTTTTATCTCTAAAACTAATTTCATCTTAATTTTGATAGAAAAAGCGACATAAATATAGTATTGGACTATCAACACTAAAGCTGAAACTAGAGAGGCACTCAGTAGAAAGCAATTATGTCTTCGCCACGCCAAGCAGCAGTCTTATTTTGCTCTTAAACTCCACAGCCTAATTGTACTTTGATGTATTTGCTTCAAAATCTAATGGATTTGGCCTTGGGTCACATACCCCACAGGTCCACCAAGTTTCGTTTGAATAGCTTCAATAGTTTTGGCATAACGTTATTCACAAACAAATAACAAACTGATAAAATACATAGCATATTACCACATAAAATATCACGTAATCATATTCATTTATTCATATTTTAGAATTACATAATTGACAACATGATATTTCGTAGTAGTCGCAAAAGATGTTTATTTGTTATGATAATAGGTTAACATTTGGTATATATATATATATATATATATATTGAAGCAGCAAATACGAATAAATATAATTTAACAATAGAGAAAAAGTTGGAGGGACCAAAATTAATATAGTCTAGGAAATTGGCGGGAAGTTGCATGGCCATGCGTCTGTGGTTACGGTTGATGGCGTTTCAATTTCAGTGGTCAATCTGTACTTATTTGTCGGACGCATGAATGTCCTGTTTTATGTGATACCAATTGTAAGACATTATATGTTTTGCATAATCTTGGATTCATTATGTATAACCTGTAATAGGTTTTAAAAGAGATATCAAGTGTAGGCCAACGTTTTCGGTGTGTGTTTGTGTGTGAGAGTGAGTGAGTGTAGGCCATTTGGAATTTCGAAGGCTGCCGGGCAAATCTTCTTTAGGTTTTAAAATTGACATTTTTTTTTTGTTCAACGTAGATGTATTGATTGATAAGATTTGGCTATGTGGCCCTGTTCATTACTTCATTACTTGATATAAGTTTGGTGAGATCGGTGTTACTGTATGGACATTAGTCATGGTATGACAATGAAACATTATCCAAGTGATTTAGTAGATATGAGAACAAAGACCCTAGAAGGATATTAGGAGTTGAATGGCAGGACAGGATTAGAAATGAGACTATAAGAGAGATTACTTTCGAGTGCTATATGTTTATGAGATCATTGTGAGGGGTAGATGGAGATGGTTTGGCCATGCTCTTCGCACTCCCCAAGAGAGATTAGTTCACCAAACTTTCAACTGGGTTTGACAAGGCACTAGAAGAGTTGGAAGATCCAGACCTACATGGCTGAGGGCTTTGAAGCGTGAAGTAGGTGATGAATGGAGGAAGTATTGAATTAAAAGCTCGAGATAGAGACTACGGGCGAAATCTAACCGATGCCCTTTGTGTCAATAGGCGTAGGAGGAGATGAGGATGATGATGTTCTATAGTACCATTCCCGTGTTTTTCTCCCGCGCTCTCTTCCACCCTCCTCCTCCTCCATCTTAGATATTTCTACGACGGAGTTTACTATAATTCTCTTACGAATTACAACCTTCTTCTTGTTAGCCTTCTCTTATGCTTAAGCTAACCTCAATCTATCACTATTCCTAAAACTTAAGCTTTTACTTTAAAACAAATTTGGTCTTTTCCTCATACGATTTCCTTCTGACTTAAGTTGCCATCTCTCTCTTTCTCGAGTTAGTTTACGCCCTATTCCTCTGTCTCTGACTTAATCGCTTTTCCTTCCTTCCCACGATCTCCTACTTTCGATCCCGTTCAAGTGTTCCTCTTAGACCGTCACGCCCTCACACAGACATTACTGGTGGCAGCCAGAGCGACCTGTCAGCATATACGGGTTTCACTATAAGAACAATTTGACCTGGAGACCCAACTCCAGGCTGCTTAGCTAGGATAAAAAGGTTGAAAACAGGTTCGCTCAAACTTGCCACCATCCCAAATTACTACCAGAACCGCTTAGCGCTCTTTAATTGGAACGTAAGATTCAAAAATAACTATTTTAATTAAACTCAATGTTAATTATCCATTGCATAATATTACTAACATTTGCCCTATTCAAGTTTTAAATTTATCACAACCCTTTACCCTTGTTCGATTCCTCTCATTGAAAGTACATTCGTTGTTTAATTTTTACTATTTGCTTACGGGTTACCAAGGCAAGAGCCCGTGTCATGCATAAGGCAAGACAATCTAAAACGAACGAACCTCTTCTGTAGTTCGAAAGATAGATGATTAGAATGTGATATTAAGTAATGAGAAGAAACAAATGAAAATTGATATATTATTAGCATAAGAAAAAATCTCGGGAGTTTCAAGATCAAACGAATAGATATTTGAACGAAACCTTCTGGGAAACACCTCATTTAAATATGGCGTTTCATTCTGATTAAATTTTCTAATTTTACTTCGTTTAAGTTTAGAGCAGAGGCCGAATGTAAAGGGCAATCACGGTGGGTCTCTCTCTCTCTCTCTCTCTCTCTCTCTCTCATCATAATTATCTATAATTTAAGGGGTAGGGGTAACAGACATGCAGTCCGTATGTAGCCCAGGCCAGGTAAAAGCAGGTGACATTGTGGGACAAGATGGAGACATTGAATTTGTCCTTTTCTATTCCATTTGAAGTTGGCACGAAATCTCTCTCTCTCTCTCATTAAAGACAATGAATTTACGACTCCAGTAGAAAGAATTATAGGATAGAAGCCACAATCCTTCACTGTTAAAGATGATGATTACGAATACATTTTGTTGTTGTGTATATATATATATATATATATATATATATATATATATATATATATATATATATATATAATATATATCAAAGTTATACACATATCTATCATGGAATTATCCTAACCTGCACCTGATCCCGGATATGGTTTTCCAGAAGTTGAACGTTTTATTTTTACAATTACGAGAATTCTTACTTCAAACTATAGATACCAATTTTACAAAGGAAGAAGAAATAGGATATTTTGATTCGAGACAAGAAGTCATGTGACAGCCGTTCATGGTGATCTCTCTCTCTCTCTCTCTCTCTCTCTCTCTCTCTCTCTCTCTCTCTCTCTCTCTCTCTCTCTCTCTCTCTCTCCATTTACTGTTTGTAGACCTATTTATCTTCTGAATATCTTCCTTTTTGTAATAACGTTATTATTCATAACCATTATTTGGTATTAATAAATATGAACACATTTGGACAACTCAGAGATCGACATGAAGTAAAAATTCTAGAGAGAGAGAGAGAGAGAGAGAGAGAGAGAGAGAGAGAGAGAGAGAGAGAGAGAGAGAGAGATTATATTATATATATTCCCCATATGCTAACACGTAAATTTTGATTTGCCTTGTTTGTTGCCAAATGTAAATAGAACGTCAAATGCAGTATCAATATTAGTAAGGGAAATAATGGTTTTGGCAACGCTGCTCACCTGTCACTCGAATAATTTGTTTTTTCAAATAGCAGTTAGTTTTATTTTGTTTATAATGTGTCATTTATTGTTATTTTCATTATATTATCAATATTATTTTCATATTTAGTATGAAATGCAACGGACCGTAGATGTTAGTCCTATCCCATTTCACTAGACTAACTCCAAGAAAAAACAATTATCTTCTCAGGTAATGAAGCCAAAATTATTCAAACAATAGAGAAAACCTACATAGAAAACAATGGTGTAGGCCTAGTTTTACGTATCAAATTCATTTACTTTATCCTAATCGCGAAATAGACGTATCTATAGTCAATTTTTTTTATCGAGGCAGATTTGCACCGACTCGCAGGGGTGCCCTTTTAGCTCGGAAAATTTTTGTCCGAATACCATCATTGTTTTCAAATGATTACCAAGTAATGTGAATCGAAACTTATTTATTAATCTTTAATTTCTCCCTCAGATATAGGTTTTGTCAATAAATAATGTTAAATAAATAGATATATTATAAAGTATCGTGATGGTAAATCTAAATTTAATATCAACACCAGCCGAAGTCAATGACAGGAGCTTGTTTTCGGATGCATTCTGCATAATTTTGTTACTTTTCACGTATTTCAACACAAATTGAGACAAATTACACTAAGAATAAAGAAAAAAACATGTTATTATAAATTTATTTTTAATACCAGAATCTACTTAAAACGTGGAATTGATAGAATTAACTCATGGTGAAAATATCGGTTCTGTTAAAGCGAGACTCACTTAGAGTGGGTCCTGGGTAAACCGAGCATTCTACTGTCAAACACCAAAGAGAGAATGGAAGGGAGATTGTAACTCGGCGGTGAAATTATGAATTCGCTTAAGTGTGATTTTTATGCAATTTATGCAACACTACAGTATCCTCAACCGAAAATGTTGCTAATAATGAAATCGAAACCTTAAAAAAATTAACAAACCCTTTCTAAACGAACTTACATCATAGGCCTATGATGAAATTCCGTATAGAAAGGGTTTGTTATTTGTTTCGTAACGTTTTAGATTTTATTGATAGTAAGATTTTCGGTTAAAGATACTTTAGTGTTGTATAAATTACATAAAAGTCACACGCATACAGCACATACTCATACATTAACTAAATTATAGTTTTTATTTTGAAAGAGGTATAACTCTATGTGCGAGATCTTGATAATGTTTAATATAGGGTCACACACTTGAAATTTCTAACCACACACACACACACATACACACACACACACACACACACACACATATATATATATATATATATATATATATATATATATATATATATATATATATGTGTGTGTGTGTGTGTGTGTGTGTGTGTACGGTTCACTTTCCCTTTGCCTACACATACTGTACACTGAATAGTCTGGCCTATTCTTTACATATTCTCCTCTGTCCTCAAACACCTGACAACACTGAGATTACCAAACAATTCTTCTTCTTCTTCTTTCAAGGGGGTTAACTACTGCACTGTAATTGTAATTGTTCCTCTTGGTAAGGGTAGAAGAGACTATTTAACTATGGTAAGCAGCTCTTCTAGGAGAAGGACACTCCAAAATCAAACCATTGTTCTCTGGTCTTGGGTAGTGCCATAGCCTCTGTACCATGGTCTTCCACTGTCTTGGGTTAGAGTTCTTTTGATTGAGGGTACACTCGGGCACACTATTCTATCTAATTTCTCTTTTGTTAAAGTTTTTGTAGTATATATTGAAAATGTTCATTTTAATGTTGTTACTTTTCTTGAAATATTTCATTTTTCCTGTTTACTTTCCTCACTGGGCTATTTTCCCTGTTGTGGCCCCCCGGCTTATAACATCCTGCTTTTACAACTAGGGTTGTAGCTTAGCAACTAATAATAATAATGATAATAATAATAATAATAATACTGTACATGGTCCACATAAGTACCATTTGCTATTCTTTTATTCTACCTTGTTTTGAGTATTGTTCTCCTGTCTGGTGTTCAGCTGCTGAATCTCATCTTAATTTGTTGGACAGAAACTTACGGTCTATTAAATTTCTTATTCCTGATCTAGATATTAATCTCTAGCACCGTCGTTCAATTAGTTCATTATGCATGTTGCATAAGATTTTTCATAACTCTGACCATCCTTTACATTTAGATCTCCCTGGACAATTCTATCCTGTTCGTAATACTAGGCAGACAGTTAATTCTAATAGCCAGGCCTTCTCCATCATGAGGTTCAATACTACGCAGTACTCTAGAAGTTTTATTCCAGCTGTGACCAAGATGTGGAATGATCTTCCTAATCGGGTGGTTGAAATGATAGAACTTCACAGGTTCAAATGTTATCATGTTGAAAAGCCTGACATAAGTCTCTTTTTTATAGTTTTTATATGAAATATATGTTCTGATCTTGTTCCTGTTTTTGAAATACTTTATTCTAATTGTTTCTCATATCGTTTGTTTATTTCCTCATAGTCCAGGGGCATAGGGAAATATGAGGGTGACATTGTGCAAATTTATCTACAAGCATGAAATTTGGCACAGCTGTTCAGTAGGTTAGGCCATACTGAACTCATTTGCTGAGGGCGCCACTGCCGATGATCACTGGCGCCGCCATATTGGCAAAATCCAATATGGCCGCCATATTGGCAAAATACAATATGGCCGTCATATTGGCAAAATCCAATATTGCCGTCACTTGGTTTTTCATTTTACGATAACTTCACGACTATTTTGTAAGGTTCATGTGAGCACTTATGAGATATAAAATGTGATAATGGTGGCTGACTTAAGTTTTTGGTTCCTAATCTCGTTAAATGACTAGACCCCCTTCTAGCTAGGTATGGTATCTCTCTCTCTCTCTCTCTCTCTCTCTCTCTCTCTCTCTCTCTCTCTCTCTCTGTCGAGGTTACTGGAAGTATCTTAACTGTGTTTAGCAAAGTTCTTTATTGATTCACCTTATAAAAAAATATGGAATCATTGGCAAGTATGTACTGTGTGTCACCCTTGGATCTCTCTCTCTCTCTCTCTCTCTCTCTCTCTCTCAAACAAAGATACAAAGACACAAAACCAACCAAACCAGCAAAACAAACCAAACCAAACCAACAATGGTAACAAAATAAAACCAAACCAAACTAAACAAAAACCAAGCAATCAACCAACCAACCAGTATAAAATAAACCAAACTAAACCGAATCAATACGAAACGTAACCAAACTCATATGAAACAGAATCAAACCAAACAAAAAACCCACACGGAACCAAACCAAATCAAACCATACAAAACCAACCCAACACTACAGCCAAAACCAAACCCAAATCAAACCAAAAAAAATACTAAATAAAAAAAACAAAAACCACAGCCAAAACCAAAAAAAATGAAAACCAAACCAAACCAGAAACTCAACCTAAACTAAAAGCAAACCAAACTAAAACCAAACCAAACCAAACTAAAACCAAACCAATCCAAACTAAAACCAATCCAAACTACCAAACTAAGACCAAACCAAACCAAACTAAAACCAATCCAAACTAAAACCAAACCAATCCAAACTAAAACCAAACCAAACTACCAAACTAATACCAAACCAAAACCCAGCCAGAACTATAACCAAACCAAACTAAAACCAAACCAAAACCCAGCCAGAACTAAAACCAAACCAAACTAAAACCAAACCAAAACCCAGGCAGAACTAAAACCAAACCAAACTAAAACCAATCCAAACTAAAACCAAACCAATCCAAACTAAAACCAAACCAAACTACCAAACTAAAACCAAACCAAAACCCAGCCAGAACTATAACCAAACCAAACTAAAACCAAACCAAAACCCAGCCAGAACTAAAACCAAACCAAAACCCACCCAGAACTAAAACCAAACCAAACTAGAACCAATCCAAACTAAAACCAAACTAAACCACCAAACTAAAACCAAACCAAAACCCAGCCAGAACTAAAACCAAACCAAAACCCACCCAGAACTAAAACCAAACCAAACTAGAACCAATCCAAACTAAAACCAAACTAAACCACCAAACTAAAACCAAACCAGACCTAACTGAAACAAAACAAACCAAACGAAGACAAAATAAACCAAAACCAAACCAAAACCAATACCTAAACCAAACCTAAACCACAACCCAGCCATAACTAACCAAACCAAGCCAAACTAAAACTAAACCGGTCTAAAACCAATCCAAACTAATACCAAACTATAACTAAAACAAACCAGAACTAAAACCAAAGCAAAACCAAACCAAACCGAAATCAAAACTAAAACACACCAATGCCAAGATTGATAGATACCATATTAGGGTTTAATTCACGATTCGCTTTGACACCTTTTGTAAAAATAAATCTTTCAGTTCAGATAAACTTTTGCTATAGATTTTGCAACTGATTTGTTTTGTGTTCGAAGGAATAGTATGGCAGTTCAGTCTTTGATACGATTAAAAGAAAATACATAGATTCGTTGGTATTTTAGATTTGTTGCACATCTATTTTAGATTTTTGTCTTATTATTTCAATGTTCTTCAATAATTACTATATTCAGTTCAGGGGAAGTAAAAACATAAGTTATAGCTATTGCTGTTCATCTTTAAACAATGAATCTTTATCTTGCTCCCCTTCTCTGTGCAATAGGTTTCATGACTCTTGGTTAATTGGATATTATAATGATAATAATAATAATAATAATAATAATAATAATAATAATAAGTGTGACGGAGTTTATTTGCATTTTGTTTGCTAAAAAGCAATGTTTTTTCTCGTCTTAGACATTAGTTTTCCTTGCACGGAGTACTGTACGCATTCATAGGAGATCTATGAAGTGCCTCAAGCTTCCCCACTTATTATCCTTCTACATTTCTATTCGCACATCCTTTCCTCTTCCAGTTTATTCTCTCTCTCTCTCTCTCTCTCTCTCTCTCTCTCTCTCTCTCTCTCTCTCTCTCTCTCAGCGTCGTATTGCAAATGTAGACTTTGCATCTCAGCGCCGATTTCCATCTTCTTCTGTTGCTTGTGTCCCTTTAGTTTAAATTCATTCATAGATGTCTTTTGATCCTGTTGGCTTCTAACCTTTGTTCTGTGAATAATAACGGAAGACACGGCTTACTTCATGTGTGTGTGTGTGTGTGTGTGTGTGTGTGTGTGAGAGAGAGAGAGAGAGAGAGAGAGAGAGAGACTTAGGTTTTCCATTAAATATTATTTTAGAGTTTTTACAGAGGTATTTATGTTAGTGGTTCGGCCTTTAATTTCATTTTTGAATAAGGTTTGATAAAATTTCATTCAACACACACTCACGTATATATATATATATATATATATATATATATATATATATATATATATATATATATATATATATATATATATATATACTTTTTGAGGGAAGATCCCTTAACGTTGTGAAATAGTTTGTGTATCGCCATGACCAGCAAAACTGTACTATAAAACATATTAATTCTGTTACATCTTTCAAATTCGTTGGCTCAAAAATACTGAAGTTATTACAGATTGATTACAGCCCCTGACTGTATGTAAGATACAGCAGCTGTCTTTGGAAGTCCCAACCACCTTGTTTGCTTGTTTGCCAAGAAGGTCTTTCAGTCCTTCAATTCTACGATTTATTATGATTTTAAATTTTGCTTAAATCCAATTTCAAATTTGTCATATTAAATTTCTTAAATTTAGCTTCCATTTCTGTTAATTCCATTATTGAATATGTCGCTGGCCATGAAAATAATTTTATTTCGAAAATACCTTCTGAAATCAAAATTGACTGAAAGACCCCCAGCCAATAGGAGGACATCTTTTAAGCATCTTAGCCAAAGAATGAATGTTTAAGCCAATGAGAGACTGGCTTACAAAGGGGTTCTGTTGGAGGCCTCTGATTGGCTGAGGGAATATACAATGGTTTTCAGAGCATTTCCCTACGAGCCCTGAAGGAGTGAAGATCAAAGGTCAGTTGAGTGGTAGATTTAGAAATTGATTTTGAATTTAGATATATATTAATTGGTAGGATTTTACAGTTCTGAAATCTATAGAAAAACAGACATTTTATTTGTTAATATAAGACGTTGGTTTGATTAAAATGTAAGAAATATGATGAAAATTGGCCAGACACCAGACACAATTAAAGACATGTCTGAAACCTTTGTCCGGTTGTGGACTAGAAATGGCTGCATTTGATTATATATATATATATATATATATATATATATATATATATATATATATATATATATATATATATATTGTAGCTTTTTCTAGTCCTGTGCAGGACAAAGGCTTCAGACATGTCTTTATTCATGTCTGGGGTTTGGCCAGTTTTCATCATCATGCTGGCCAGTGCTCATTAATGTTAGGAGATTTTTGTCTTCGATCAGAGCAAACCAACCTAGTATAGGTGCCCCTGACTAGTACACCTTTGCTGATCATGGCGATACGCAAACCCTTTCACCACATTAAGGTTTCTCAGAAAGGATTGCTTCGATTCTATGTCTGTGTAAAGTCATTGAAACATCGTAACCTATTTCATGAGGTTATAAACACGATAATATGTACATTTAATTAGCTTCATATATATCACCGGTAGTTGAGGGATTGAGTAACTACCTGTCATTAAGGTGTGACTGACAGGTGAGAGTTGATGGTTGGACCAAGTGGACCACGAAACTTAGACTTTTTTTGGAAAATTTACAGTTTCATCCATTATGGGAAATCTATTATAATAATATATTTCCCGAGTAAAGCAAGTCTTTTGTAGTATTTCTGTAAAATATTATCTGTCGCAAATGCCTAGTTCTTTATATATCGACGATCAAACTCACGCTACTCATGTCTTCCTCCCAGCTTTTTTTCTAAGTCTGTTGTTATTGTTGACTGTGTCTTGTATTTGCTTAAATGAGCCCTGTAACCACTATAATCCGCAGACAAACTAGTCCACTATAAAGTCTTACACGTTTGGCCAATCACAGCGCCTATCCACTATGACGTCATACATGTTTGGCCAATCACAGCGCGACAATACAACAGCGCCACAATACATCTTTCCCATGCATTTCATTTTGTTCCTAGAAATGGAGGCAGTAGCAAGCACGTCATCTCATGTTGCACAAGAAGTTGAAATTCCATCTTCTTGTCCTGACTGTTTCCTAACTTGCAATGAATTTGTTGTAAGTTATTCGGGGATTATTGAAAACCTAGTGGATTTGTGCCAGAGAGACAATTTAATTTTACAAAATCAAAATTGTCCTGCATGTCAAGGAACCTTCCCAACGGCTTCACGTTTTCCTCAAAGCAGCAACACATCTTGATGAACCAACAGTTTAAGGTAAGCTTCATTAATTTATAGAGTATATTATAATGGTGATAGTATAACGATGTATGCAGCAGTACCATCACTTTGGATTTGGTTTGATGGATGTGTTAGGTAGTGGCTGTAAGGGGGGGGGGGTGGCCTCGCAGGGGTAGGCCTAGGTAGGGGTACAGGGCCCTAGGTTAGGTGGTTGTATTAGGTTCGGTAGTGTCCCAAAATTCACTGTGGCCTTAAGGGGGGTCGCAGGGGGGCGGAGCCCCCCCCCCCCCCGGTAGGCCTAGGTAGGGGTACAGAGCCCCTAGGCTAGGTTAGGTGGGTTTATTAGGTTCAGTATTGCCCTGAAAATCACTGTGGCCTTAAGGGGGGTCGCAGGGGGGGGGGGCGGAGCCCCCCCCCCCGATAGGGCTAGATAGGGGTATAGGGGGAGGGGTGGTGGAAGGATAAGTATTAATTTATTGCAAATATCATTTGACGCCCCCCCCCCACCCAAAACCCCGGTTCCCACCTGGTGTCCCCCATAATTGTTGGGATGAAGTAGGGTCTTTCTGCATTCTAGAACAACTTAGTAAATCTCTAAATGGGATGGTCTGCGGTCAAAATAAACGTTAAATTCGTTGGAACTACACTATTTCTGATGCAACAAATATATTTTTATTCCAGTTTCCCCATAATGGATGAAACTGTAAATTTACCCTTTTTTTATCCATGAATAATGTTGGTCAGAGTTGAAGTTATTTATTTTGTTGTGCATTTTTCAATTGTATAATCTTTTTATGCTAATTATGATAATTAATTGGACTTATAAATACAGCGAACTGATATGTCCATTTCTTATGTATTTAATTTATACATTACTGGTGCATTTTTTTTTTTACTTATTTGTTTTGGTTATTAAATATATAAATTATCATTCCTGATGTAATTAAAATTATAATAATATAATTGAAATTAATACTGATGCCATTTCTTACAAGTGTAATTTAAATTGCTTAAAATTTGCCGTAGAGAAAAGCAATAAAAATCCTGGAATAAATGTTGCCAGATATTGATCCTTTTAAAAACGGATATATTGACGTAAAGGAGTGATATTACAGTCTCCAACCCGTGAAAGATAATAACAAAGTAAGGTAAAAATTACACTATATTTTACCGAAATACGGCTGAGAAATATATATTTTCTAACAGTTTTCAATGAAAATTACATTTTAAGTGTATTGATATAATTCAAGTCATTATTAAACAGTGCTCTTATAATAATAATAATATTATTATTATTATTATTATTAGTTTGAGTTTGAGTTTTCGTATGAGTTTGAGTATTCGTATTCGTTTGAGTTTTCGTATTCGTTTGAGTATGAGTTTTCGTATTCGTTTGAGTTTTTGTATTCGTTTGAGTTTGAGTATTCGTATTCGTTTGAGTTTGAGTATTCGTATTCGTTTGAGTTTGAGTTTTCGTATTCATTTGAGTTTGAGTTTGAGTATTTGTATTCATTTGAGTTTGAGTTTTCGTATTCATTTGAGTTTGAGTTTTCGTATTCGTTTGAGTTTGAGTTTTTGTATTCGTTTGAGTTTAAGTATTCGTTTGAGTTCGAGTTTTCGTATTCGTTTGAGTTTGAGTTTTCATAGTGTTCGTATTTGTTTGAGTTGGAGTTTTCGTATTTGTTTGAGTTTTCGTATTCGTATTTGTTTGAGTTTTCGTAGTGTTCGTATTCGTTTGAGTTTTCGTATTTGTTTGAGTTTTCGTATTCGTATTTGTTTGAGTTTTCGTATTTGTTTGAGTTTTCGTATTTGTTTGAGTTTTCGTATTCGTATTCGTTTGAGTTTGAGTTTTCGTAGTGTTCGTATTCGTTTGAGTTTGAGTTTTCGTATTTGTTTGAGTTTGAGTTTTTCATACTCGTATTCGTTTGAGTTTTCGTATTTGTTTGAGTGAGTTTTTCGTAATCATGTTCGTTTGCGTTTGAGTATGAGTATGAGTTTGAGTTTTCGTGTTCGTTTGAGTTTGAGTATTCGTATTCGTTTGAGTTTGAGTATTCGTATTCGTTTGAGTTTTCGTATTCGTTTGAGTATTCGTATTCGTTCGAGTTCGAGTGTTCGTTTGAGTTTGAGTTTGAGTTTTCATATTCGTTTGAGTTTGAGTTTGAGTATTCATATTCGTATTCGTATTTGTTTGAGTTTGAATTTTAGTATTCTTATTCGTTTGAGTTTGAGTATTCGTATTTGTTTGAGTTTGAGTGAGTTTTCGTATTCGTTTGAGTTTGAGTATTCGTATTCGGTTGAGTTTGAGTATTCGTATTCGTATTCGGTTGAGTTCGAGTTTGAGTTTGAGTATTAGTTTTCGTATTCGTTTGAGTTTGAGTATTAGTTTTCATATTCGTTTGAGTATTCGTTTGAGTTTTCGTATTCGTATTCGTTTTAGTTTTAGTTTGTTAGGAAAAGCAGGATGCTATAAGCTAAGGGGCTCCAACAGGAAAAACAGCCCAGTGAGGAAAGGAAACAAGGAAAAATAAGTATTTCAAGAACAGTAACAACATTAGAATGAATATTTCCTTTATAAACTATAAGAACTTTAACAAAACAAGAGGAAGAGAAATAAGATAGAATAGTGTGCCCGAGTGTACCCTCAAGCAAGAGAACTCTAACCCAAGACAGTGAAAGACCATGGTACTGTCATTAAGTAATTAGTTGTGAATATATTGATTAAATCATAAATGGTTTGTTATTAATTTATAGGTGTAATTTGAATTCATTAATCTACTTATTCATTTGAAGGAAGTTTTGAGCATCTAGGCCTATTTGTGACTTTGATACCAATTATTGGAAAATCTCGAAATCTCTGTATTACCAATTCATAGTCTTTTTTTATATCGTTTGTAAAAGATATTAAATTCCTTTTTGAGAAATAACTGTTCGTTTAAAAATGTTTTCAGAAGCATTTTTGTTTTTTTACAATCTCGATTTGTTCTCCCAAAATGTCTTTTGTCTTCATTCGGAAAAGACATTGTTAACCTTCATGTTTGTTTACAAAAGACGCCACACACACTCCATTGACTGGCAAATTATTCAAATCATTTGGTTTCCTCTAATTTCCATAATTACTCAAAACTGTCATTATTTGTAAATTGTATATTTTATGGATACTGAGTAATTACTCAAGTACTAATTTAGTATATATTTTAAATATAAATCAACTATACGCTGGCATCACAAACTTCCTTTTGGTTGACTATGTTAACGACGTCAGTTTAGGTCGTTTATGAAGGAAACAAGGCTAGTTTTTTCTTTTTTAAAATTCTAGTTTTTTTTTTATAATTTTAACCTGTTTCTTCGGTGGCGAATGGTTTTAATTTATGGAAAAGTAACAGAGGAAAACAATAGTTTTGCATAATTTGGCAGTACTGTATATGAAAAAAGTGGTCTTGCGAACAAATACCATTATTTGAAAATCTCGAAATCTATTACCACTTCATGATAATTTTATATCGTTCGTAAAATCATTAATTTTCTTTGGAGAAATCACTGTTCGTTTGAAAATGTTTTCAGAGGCAATTTTAGTTTCTTTTTTTCCAAATATCTCGATTTGTTCTCCTAAATCGTCTTGTCTTCATTCGGAAAGAAAAAAATTGTTAACCTGTTAAATTTCTTGATGCTAAAGAAGGGTTTTTGCAATATTCTTTTTTAGCGTGTAAATAGTTTTCCCTTAGGACCCAGTGTTAAATCCCCAATGATTTGTGGTTAAATCCCCGCAGGATTCCAAGTTAAACTGCCCCCTAGTATTCATGGTTGTCCACATAGGATTCGTGATTAAATCCCCGCTTGATTTGTGGTTAAATCCCCAAGGATTCGTGTTGAAGTTCCCAAGGATTCGTGTTTAAATCCTCCAAGGATTCGTGGTTAAATTCTTCAAGGATTCGTGGTTAAATTCTTCAAGGATTCGTGGTTAAATTCTTCAAGGATTCGTGGTTAAATTTTTCAAGGATTCGTGGTTAACTTCTCCAAGGATTCGTCGTTAAATCCTCCAAGGATTCGTGGTTAAATTCTTCAAGGATTCGTGGTTAAATTCTTCAAGAATTCGTGGTCAACTTCTTCAAGGATTCGTCGTTAAATTCTCCAAGGATTCGTGGTTAAATTCTTCAAGGATTCGTGGTTAAATTCTTCAAGGATTCGTGGTTAAATTTTTCAAGGATTCGTGGTTAACTTCTCCAAGGATTCGTCGTTAAATTCTCCAAGGATTTGTCGTTAAATTCTCCAAGGATTCGTGGTTAACTTCTCCAAGGATTCGTCGTTAAATTCTCCAAGGATTCGTGGTTAAATTCTTCAAGGATTCGAGGTTAAATTCTTCAATAATTCGTGGTTAAATTCCCCAAGGATTCGTGGTTAAATTCTTCAAGGATTCGTGGTTAAATTCTCCAAGGATTCGTGGTTAAATTCTCCAAGGATTCGTGGTTAAATTCTTCAATAATTCGTGGTTAAATCCCAGGGATTCATGGTTAAATTCTCCAAGGATTCGTGGTTAAATTCTTCAAGGGTTCGTGGTTAAATTCTCCAAGGATTCGAGGTTAAATTCTTCAATAATTCGTGGTTAAATCCCAGTGATTCGTGGTTAAATTCTCCAAGGATTCGTGGTTAAATTCTTCAAGGATTCGAGGTTAAATTCTTCAATAATTAGTGTTTAAATTCCCCAAGGATTCGTGGTTAAATTCTTCAAGGATTCGTGGTTAAATTCTTCAAGGATTCGTGGTTAAATTCTCCAAGGATTCGAGGTTAAATTCTTCAATAATTCGTGGTTAAATCCCAGTGATTCATGGTTAAATTCTCCAAGGATTCGTGGTTAAATTCTTAAAGGATTCGTGGTTAAATTCTTAAAGGATTCGTGGTTAAATTCTCCAAGGATTCGAGGTTAAATTCTTCAATAATTCGTGGTTAAATCCCAGTGATTCGTGGTTAAATTCTCCAAGGATTCGTGGTTAGATTTTTCAAGGATTCGTGGTTAAATTCTCCAAGGGTTTGCGTTTGGTATATTTCAGTTTTAATTTCTCTCTCTCTCTCTCTCTCTCTCTCTCTCTCTCTCTCTGGACCGTGTTTGATATATTTCAGTTTTAATTCTCTCTCTCTCTCTCTCTCTCTCTCTCTCTCTCTCTCTCTCTCTCTCTCTCTCTCTCTCTCTCTCTCTGGACCGTGTTTGGTATACTTCAGTTTTAATCTCTCTCTCTCTCTCTCTCTCTCTCTCTCTCTCTCTCTCTCTCTCTCTCTCTCTCTCTCTCTCTCTCTTCTTAAGAATTATTTAAAGTTGTGTTGACATCTTTTAAAATATTTATTTTACCTAGATATATAGTCAATAAAGAAAATATTTGGAGCAGGTGGTATAAAAGACTTAAGCAATGAGAGAGAGAGAGAGAGAGAGAGAGAGAGAGAGAGAGAGAGAGAGAGAGAGAGAGAGAATGCACTGGATTTGTTTTAAATACAAACTAGATAATTGAACTAGATTGCAAGACTTCTATTTTAAGCAGAATTTTGGAAGATCAATTTAATGACACTGTTTTACTAATCACTAGAACTGTTTAGCTGAATTTTATCTTTGATGTTAAAGAAAAAGAACTCGAAGGGTTTCCAAAGGATTATGGACTCTTACCCCACCCCCCTCAGGGTGGATTCCTGGTTCCTGATTCCTAACTACTCGCTCCGCAAAATAAGTTTGCGGCCACTCTATCTTATCATAGATAGCTGCAAAGCTTCTAAGCTTATATTTATTATTAGAATTAAGCTTAATTTACCTGTACATAACTAAATTAATCTAGATTCTTAATATTTAATTTGATCCCTTAATTCTACCTTGAAATTAGTTGGGATATTATCGGTTTTGGCTTTACCCTGTTGTGGTCAATTTGGACTTTTTAAATTTTTTCCTATGCATTGCCCTACTTATGTTTACTTCTAGATCCGTTCTCGGATTTTTCAACATACCTACGCTTATATCTTGTATTCTTGTCTTGGGTAGTGCCATAGCCTCCGTTCTATGGTCTTCCACTGTCTTTGGTTAGAGTTCTCTTGCTTGAGGGTACACTCGGGCACACTATTCTATCTTATTTCTCTTCCTCTTGTTTTGTTAAAGCTTTCATAGTTTATATAGGAAATATTTATTTTAATGTTGTTATTGTTCTTAAAATGTTCTATACTTCCTTGTTTCCTTTCCTCACTGGGCTATTTTCCTTGTTGGAGCCCGATGCTTATAGCACCCTGCTTTTCCAACTAGTGTTGTAGTTTAACAAGCAATAATGATTATATATTGACTGTCCTAATTTTGGGAATGAAAATGAATGTTTTGTAGTATCCTCTTCATCTTTGCATAGGTCACAAACATCATCATTGTATCGTCCCCTTAAATTTACTTTTAACTTGAGCGTATTTAGTCTTGCCTTCATTACAAGGGATGCCTTATCCAGACCCATTTCTCTAACTAGGCTCAGCGTTATAAAATCGCAATTTGCTGCCCAGCACTCCTAGGTAAAAAATCGTTTTGGCTTCGTTAGTGAACTTTATTCACTCTTGATCCTTTTCTTTTATTAGATAAATGCGTAGTTCAAAATTCAAATTCTTTTGACCAAGAGAAGCTCTTGTCGTGAATACGCAGTTCTTTCTTGTGTTAACCATATCCCATAGGATTGTTGAACCAGGCCGTTGCGTAAGTAACTTTGATACGCTTTCTCGTTCTTTTTACTCTGTCTCGTCTTCCTAGATACTATTGACCCTGGCGTATTTGAAGTTTCGAATATTTTGCCGTGTCTATCTTCAATGTTCCTCGTTTAACTTGAATGAGGTAAATAATTGTACCCTGTTGTCAGGGCGAGTTCCAGGAAGTAAAGAGAGAGAGAGAGAGAGAGAGAGAGAGAGAGAGAGAGAGAGAGAGAGAGAGAGAGAGAGATTAAAAATCATACCATCATGGGGGAAGGGGCCTAGTTTGAACATCATTGTTACTTTGTGAAGAAATTTTCCTCAACACACACAGCGATAGGTTATTTTTCTCATAACATTTTGTTGTTATACTGATAATTTAAGTATTAAGAAACCGGTTTTTGGCCCTTTTAACATCTTGATTTGTTCTTTCAGACATTCCTTGATAATACAAGCCCAGATAGCGGAAGGCTTCCTGAGAGACGTAACAGCAGCAGGCGTTAGGAAGAGACTGATCAAAATATTGACGGTAGGTGTTTTGAAAATTAAAGTATTAGTATAACCATTTGTATTTAGACGTTATCCTTTGCTGGTTAATTTATTTATAAACTCTCAAAAGACTTTTTGTATACTTAGGGATATCCAATGCGTGGATTTAAGTATTTGGACAATTTAATGTTCATGAAACTTTCAGGGATTAACTCTTATGTAAATAGCTGGAATTGATTAAATTTTGGAAGGTCAAAGGTCAAGAAAAATGTCCAATTCACGTAATCAGCCACAAGTTTGGACATCGTTGTCACAGACACTTCAAAACTTGGTTCATATTTGAGTGTATGAACATCCACGTCTATTAATACATGTTAAGGTCAAAGGTCAATGTCAAGGTCGAGCAAAACGTCGAGAAATAAGCTGCCTCTACAGTTACTGATAATTTCATATTGATTAGACCTATCCCGGGGTTCGAACCTCGGTAATTTAGTTAAACATAGTTTATCTACAGTATAGTGAAGTGGAATTATTGTGCATTCTCTCTCTCTCTCTCTCTCTCTCTCTCTCTCTCTCTCTCTCTCTCTCTCTCTCTCTCTCTCTCTCTCTCTCTCCATATAGCTTGTATTTCTCCACACTGACTTGTAGCGTATATATTTTCTTTTTTTTCATATAATTCATGAATCATCCATAGAATCTGTTTCATCTATAGAATTTTATTAATAGAATCTGAATCATCTGAATTTAATTCATAAATTAAACAAAATCGAAAGTTAATGGAATTATCATCGGCTATATTGAGGGCGTCCGTAACATAAATGGTCTCTTCACAGACAATCTCACTTTTTTCCCCATATCTCATTTTCTTCCTCAAAGCTTAATTGTACCAACTTTTACCATATTTTCTCCATTTTCTATATATTTTAGTATTCATCTACTTAATATGATTCATCTGGATTCAGTTTATGAATTCGAAATTTGAATTAATTTTAGAGTTGTCGTCGGCGAAAAGGCCGTTACCAAAATGGTCTCTTCACCGACAGTATCCCAATTTTGCCCATATCTTATTTTCCTCCTCCACGCTTATTTTAACTATATTTTCTTAATTTTCTATATGTTTTATGATTAATATACATCATAATATTCATCTGGATGCAATTTATAAATTTACCAGAATATTAATAGAATTTTCTTCGGTGAAAAGGCCGTCAATCTACGATCCGTTAGTTTGAAACTCATGACGTCTTAGCGTGATATTTTATTAGTTTAATTTATAACTTTAGTACATTTGCAAATCATTAATTATTTCTTATGTTGATTTACATATTTGTGGATAAATTTCCGCCAACTAGGTTGGAAGGATGTTATGTTTTACCACCTGTTTGTGTTTTGTTTATTTGTGAACACCTTCCTGGCCACAATTTTAATCGTAGTGTATAGTTTTGAACGACCTTTAGAAAGTTCATTCGCTTAATTTTCCTGTGTGAGATTTTACTAATAGGAACTTTTAATTACATTAGAATATGCAAATATTCTTGCACTAGTAATAGTCAATTCTTTGGGTATTTGATATATAGGAAGTGGAAAACTGATCTTAAATGGACAAATACTGTAGCTTCTACGACTTTCCCTTTATACGTAGAGTAAAAGACTGTCATTTGAATTCCAACAAGGAAAATAGCCCAGTGAGGAAAGGAAATAAGGAAACCACAAGAAAAGTAATTATCAATTAAAAATAAAATATTTTAACAGTAACAGTATTAGAATAAATATTTCCTATATAAACTTTAAAAACTTTAACAAAACTCAAAGTATGATTGTAAGTAGGTCAAGGACGGTGGCTCCTCAACATCCGGATTTCAGTATTGATAATGTTTCTTTAAATATGTATGACTCTTTCAAAATTTTAGGTGTGATTCTCGACAGTAAATTTACTTTTGAGAAACATATAAGGTCTGTGTCTTCTTCAGTTGCACAAAAAATAGGCTTATTGAGAAAGTCTTTCAAGATTTTCGGTGATCAATCTATTCTGAAGAAGTGTTTTAATTCTTTCATTCTACCTTGTTTTGAGTATTGTTCTTCTGTCTGGTCTTCAGCTGCTGATTCTCATCTTAATTTGTTGGACAGAAACTTACGGTCTATTAAATTTCTTATTCCTGATCTAGATATTAATCTCTGGCACCGTCGTTCAATTAGTTCACTATGCATGTTGCATAAGATTTTTCATAACTCTGACCATCCTTTACATTCAGATCTCCCTGGACAATTCTATCCTGTTTGTAATACTAGGCAGGCAGTTAATTCTAATAGCCAGGCCTTCTCCATCACGAGGCTCAATACTACGCAGTGCTCTAGAAGTTTTATTCCAGCTGTGACCAAGTTGTGGAATGATCTTCCTAATCGGGTAGTTGAATCAGTAGAACTTCAAAAGTTCAAAGTTGGAGCAAATGCTTTTTTTGTTGACCAGGCCGACATGAGTCTTTTTATAGTTTATTTATGACATATTTATTTTTGTTGTTGTTAATAGTTTATATATGACATGTCTCTTTTGACGTTGTTACTTATTTTAGAATGATTTATTGTTAATTTGTTCTCTTCATTTATTTATTTCCTTATTTCCTTTCCTCACTGGGCTATTTTTCCCTGTTGGAGCCCCTGGGCTTATAGCATCTTGCTTTTCCAACTAGTGTTGTAGCTTGGATAGTAATAATAATAATAACAAAACAAGAGGAAGAGAAATAAGATAAGATAGTGTGCCCAAGTGTACCCTCAAGCAAGAGAACTCTAACCCAAGACAGTGCAAGGCCATGGTACAGAAGCCATGGCACTACCCAAGACTAGAGAACAATGGTTTGATTTTGGAGTGTTACTAACTGAAGTCGTATAATCATAAGACTATAATCACCAACAGTGGTTGCCATAAGTGTTCATTTAAAAGCCCAAAGCTTTGCTTCATCTTAATCCCTTTGTTTCTTATGTCACTCACCCCTTATAGGGAGACCATCTCTCACTACGACCCAAAGGAACAATGTCGTATTGTAGTCTGTCTTTAGCAGCTGTTGACTCAATTGGACATTGAAAGGTTTAAAGACACGGGATGTTGACATTGTCCTATCAAGCAGGACAATGCTCTCTCTCTCTCTCTCTCTCTCTCTCTCTCTCTCTCTCTCTCTCTCTCTCTCTCTCTCTCTCTCTCTCACTATTGTTGTAGTCGGTATCGTTATTGGTAATTAATAGTGCTGGTTTACAATGAATGGATTGTAATTAAGCGAAAATCTATCGGGTAATATGTAGAAGTTATCTTGGTTGAATGTGATATTGTCATAGGGTCAGTCTAGCAAGAAATATATACACTTTTTACCTCCCCCAACGAAGTTGGATGGCGGTTATGTTTTCACCCCTGTTTGTATATGTATGTTTGTTTGTGAACAGCTTCCTGGCCATGATTTTAATCGTAGAGTAATGAAACTTGCAGGGATTAACTGTTATGTTAATAGCTGGAAATTGATTAAATTTTGGAAGGTCAAGCAAGATGTCCAATTCACGTAACCAGCCATAAGTTTGGACATTGTCACAAAAATTCGGTTCATATTTGAGTGAACCAATTAATAGTGTAAAAGTGAAAGGTCGAGGTTGAGAAATAAGCTACCAAACCGGAGGTCTGCGCTCTACTTGAGTGCCCCCTTAGTTTTTATTTTTTTTTTCTTTTTTTTCTTTTTTTTTTATAATCAATATAGTTTTACACGATCAATTCTTTTGACATATGAGCATCAAAGTGGGCAGTCTTCCTCCCACACTTCCAGCCCCCTTTCCCACACCCACAATCATATGCCTGATACAATCTCTCTCTCTCTCTCTCTCTCTCTCTCTCTCTCTCTCTCTCTCTCTCTCTCTCTCTCTCTCTCTCTCTCTCCATTGTTTGTTTGTAGGTCTACGTGATACACGTTGCCACTCGAATAAGATTCGAGATGTGTTTCAAGTTAGGAAGTGTGATCCCTTAATAGTTGAAATTTAGACGACTATATTTTTGTGGTCTCTTCGTGAACTCGACACGGTTTCAAGTTTCCGTAGTTTGATCGATGGAAGATTTATTCCTTATAAATGCGTCCTTGGATTTTGATGACACAATAACAGTGTTGAAATACGTTGCATTATTCAAGAAATGGGTTCTCAAAAGTCTTGAGATTTGGCATATGATAGTGTGTGAATAGTTACTATTCTCTCTCTCTCTCTCTCTCTCTCTCTCTCTCTCTCTCTCTCTCTCTCTCTCTCTCTCTCTCATTTACCCTATGATTTCATCTTTTCATTCATGTCAATATCATCAAACATCACTTTGGTTCCTTCCGATAGCCTAGCATAGCCTATTCTACTCAGTCTTAGCTGCTGTTGTCATGGTTTTCCTCATGAATGTGTAGGTGGTGTTTTTGGAAGTACACTGGGTGTAATTCAGTATTTCTTCACGACAAGATGTAGAGATACTAGATTGTGAAGGTACCAGAGAGAGAGAGTTCTACAACACTTATCAATTAGAAGGGCCTTTTGCCATGTTTCAGATACTTAGAAAATGTACTCTAGATGATAAACAATTTGAGTGTTGGTTCCACAGTGGTTTGGTTGATTTGGTTTAAGATTTAAAAACTTCATTTGCATAGAGCCACCAGCAGCGACTATTGCATTGTCCTTAAATTTCGCCTTGCTATTATTATTATTATTATTATTATTATTATTATTATTATTATTATTATTATTATTATTATTTCATGAAGGTGATGAATACAAGAGTTGATGGGAGAAGTACAAGAGGAAGGCCAAGGTTTGGGTGGATGGATGGAGTGAAGGAAGCTCTGGGTGATAGGAGGATAGATGTGAGAGAGGCAAGAGAGCGTGCTAGAAATAGGAATTGAATGGCGAGCGATTGTGACGCAGTTCCGGTAGGCCCTGCTGCTTCCTCCGGTGCCTTAGATGACCGCGGAGGTAGCAGCAGTAGGGGATTCAGCAGTATGAAGCTTCATCTGTGGTGGATAATGTGGGAGGTTGGGCTGTGGCACCCTAGCAGTACCAGCTGAACTCGGTTGAGTCCCTTGTTAGGCTGGGAGGAACGTAGAGAGTAGAGGTCCCCTTTTTTTCATTTGTTTGATGTCGGCTACCACCCCGCCTCCAAATTTGTGGAAGTGCCTTGGTTTATGTACGTATGAATGTTAGTGGAATGGTAACTTCTTCCAATGACTTCATTTGCTTCATCTTTAACTTTTATATATCATATTCTGAAGTTTGAGACCATTGCTCAAATCCGTTGGCCTCTGTATTAAAACTTTTGTTGAATTAATACGACAAACTATTTATTATTATTATTATTATTATTATTATTATTATTATTACTATCCAAGCTACAACCCTAGTTGGAAAAGCAAGATGCTATAAGCCCATGGGCTCCAACAGGGAAAAATAGCCCAGTGAGGAAAGGAAATAAGGAAATAAATAAATGAAGAGAACAAATTAACAATAAATCATTCTAAAATAAGAAACAACGTCAAAACAGACATGTCATATAATAAACTATCAACAACATCAAAAATAAATATGTCATAAATAAACTATAAAAAGACTATGTCCGCCTGGTCAACAAAAAAGCATTTGCTCTAACTTTGAACTTTTGAAGTTCTACTGATTCAACCACCCGATTAGGAAGATCATTCCACAACTTGGTCACAGCTGGAATAAAACTTCTAGAGTACTGCGTAGTATTGAGCCTCGTGATGGAGAAGGCCTGGCTATTAGAATTAACTGCCTGCCTAGTATTACGAACAGGATAGAATTGTCCAGGGAGATCTGAATGTAAAGGATGGTCAGAGTTGTGAAAAATCTTATGCAACATGCATAATGAACTAATTGAACGACGGTGCCAGAGATTAATATATAGATCAGGAATAAGAAATTTAATAGACCGTAAGTTTCTGACCAACAAATTAAGATGAGAATCAGCAGCTGAACACCAGACAGGAGAACAATACTCAAAACAAGGTAGAATGAAAGAATTAAAACACTTCTTCAGAATAGATTGATCACCGAAAATCTTGAAAGACTTTCTCAATAAGCCTATTTTTTGTGAAATTGAAGAAGACACAGACCTTATATGTTTCTCAAAAGTAAATTTACTGTCGAGAATCACACCTAAAATTTTGAAAGAGTCATACATATTTAAAGAAACATTATCAATACTGAGATCCGGATGTTGAGGAACCACCGTCCTTGACCTACTTACAATCATACTTTGAGTTTTGTTAGGATTCAACTTCATACCCCATAATTTGCACCATGCACTAATTCTAGCTAAATCTCTATTAAGGGATTCACCAACCCTAGATCTATATTCAGGGGATGGAATTGATGCAAAGAGAGTAGCATCATCTGCATATGCAACAAGCTTGTTTTCTAGGCCAAACCACATGTCATGTGTATATAGTATGAAAAGTAATGGGCCAAGAACTCTACCCTGTGGAACACCGGATATCACATTCCTATAATCACTATGGTGCCCATCAACAACAACTCTTTGAGATCTACTACTTAAAAAATCAATAATAATGCTAAGAAACGACCCACCCACTCCCAACTGTTTCAGTTTGAAAACAAGGGCCTCATGATTAACACGGTCAAAGGCAGCACTAAAATCAAGGCCAATCATACGAACTTCCCGCCCACAATCAAGGGATTTCTGTACAGCATTGGAGATTGTAAGAAGGGCATCACATGCTCCAAGGCCTTTACGAAAACCAAATTGCAAACTAGGGAGTAGATGATTACCTTCAGCAAACCTATTAAGACGTTTTGCCAGAAGACGTTCAAAAACTTTAGATAATATGGGAGTTATGGAAATTGGGTGGTAATCAGTGGGACTTGAGCTACCACAAACACATTTACATAGAGGAGTAACATTACCAATTCTCCAACTAGTGCTAAAAGCTCCTCTTCTTGCTAACTTGCGCAAAATAACAGATAACTTTGGAGCTAAGAAATCTGCTGTCTTTATAAAAAACAAAGGAAAAATACCATTTGGGTCTACACCTCCATAAGCATCAAGGTCCATCAACAGAGCTTTAATCTCACGAGATCGAAAAGCTAAACTAGTTAGTTTAGCCTCAGGAAAACAGGAATGAGGAAGTTCAAGTTTTTCATTACTCTGTTTACTGTCAAAAACATCAGCCAAAAGGGTTGCTTTTTCCTTTGGACAGTGAGTGACTGAGCCATCTGGTTTAAGTAAAGGAGGAACTGTTCAATCTACACCAAAGAGTAAAGATTTAAGGGTAGACCACCATTTATGTTCCTGAGTTGTACCAGAAAGTGTTTCTTTTATGGTTAAATTGTACTCCTTTTCAGTTGAGGCATAAACTCTCTGAGCAAAAGCTCGAAGCTGAGTATAGTTGTTCCAGGTCAAATCTGATCTGTTACCCTTCCAAAGTTGATAGGCCTCCTGCTTCTCCAAAAAAGCACTTCTACAATCATCATTGAACCACGGTTTGTCCTTCACTCGGTACCTTAGCACACGAGAAGGGATACGCCTATCAATTATGTTGACTAGATTCTCATTCAAAGGGACAACAGGATCTACACTATTATATAATTGTGACCAATTCAAGCACAAAAGATCATGTAAAATCCCATTCCAGTCTGCTTGGGATTTCATATAAATTTTACAAGAATATGATATATCAGGGACAGGCTGCTCAGTCTTCACTAGTAATGAAATCAAGGCATGATCAGATGTCCCGACTGGAGAACCAACCTTTCCAGTTGTAACGCCTGGGGAGTCGGTGTATACGAGGTCCAAGCAATTACCAGACCTGTGAGTAGCTTCATTTATGATTTGCTCACAGCCTGATTCAGAGGCAAAGTCTAAAGCTCTTAAGCCATGGCGATCGGTAGGAGAGATAGAACTTAACCACTCCCTATGGTGAGCATTAAAATCACCAACAAAGACAAAAGAAGCCTTTCTATCATCTTCTTGTATCTTAGCCATAATGGTAAGACGACAATCGAAGATAGAATCATCCATGTCTGGATTCCGGTAGATCGAACATAAATAAAAGTTATTATGCCTTCCACAAACTTTTATTACCTGATTCTCATGACATCCACATTGATAGCAGGACTTATGAGAAGCAGGGTACTCGGTCCTAATATACACCGCCATTCCCCTGGCCCTAGGGATGGCATCACGTTTCAACATTATTGGCTTCTTAAAACCAGTTATAAGGAGCTCAGATGAGTGCCTCATATTAGAAACCAAAGTTTCTGAGCACAAAAGAATATCATACTGTCTGGACGCAACTGTAAGGTCTTGGATATTTGCGTGAAGACCACGAATATTGCAATACAGAAGACGACATTGACGAAATCTAGGACGTACTGGTCCCGGATTTCGCTCAATGTCTCCAGACAGCATAAGAATTAATAGAAATAAAAAAGACATCATACTTAAAAACTAGATTAACAAGAATTATAACAAAAACAATACGTGCAGAATTATAAACAAAGTGATGGATGATACCCATAGACTATAGTAAAAAGTCGGAAAAACTGGTCAACATGGAGGAGCCGATACACCATGCAAGGCTAAATACCCTCCAGGATAGCCACTTCAACTGAAGGGAGGACAGTAAGGATGGTTTTGAGAAGAAAAAGAATCAGAAAAAGGAAAAGACAACCTCTTGATAAACCACCGGGCATCCATGGCCCTTCTATTAAGCCTGCCCAACACACCATTTCAAAAAAACAAGAGGAAGAAAAAAAAATAAGATAGAATAGTGTGCCTGAGTGTACCCTCAAGCAAGAGAACTCCAACCCAAGACAGTGGAAGACCATGGTACAGAGGCTATGGCACTACCCAAGACTAGAGAACAGTGGTTTAATATTGGAGTGTCCTTCTCCTAGAAGAGCTGCTTACCACAGCTAAAGAGTCTCTTCTACCCTTACCAAGAGGAAAGTACACTGAACAAATTGCAGTACAGTAATTAACCCCTTGGGTGAAGAAGTGTTAAGTATCTCATTGTTGTCAGGTGTATGAGGAAAGACGAGAATATGTAAAGAATAGGCCAAACTATTCTGTGTAAGTGTAGGCAAAGAAAAAATAAGCCGTGACCAGAGAGAGGGATCCAATGCATTACTGTCTGGCCAGTCAAAGAATCCAATACCTCTCTAGTGGTAGTATCTCAACGGGCGGCTGGTGCCCTGGCCAACCTACTACCTTTGTCAATATATAGAGGAAACCATAGATTTTCAGTTTTTATTCCTTTTTAAAAACTTTCCAAAATTATTATAGATATCTGCTTTAAGATTTTCAAATTGTATATTTTGAAATTTCAATCTACTGAATGAAAAAAAAATTACTTGAATTAAATACATCCAATATTATGTGATATTTCTCTTGCTTGAGGGTACACTCGGGCACACTATTCTATCTGATTTATTTTCCTCTTGTTTTGTTAAAGTTTTTGTAGTTTATATAAGAAATATTTATTTTATTGTTATTAAACTTCTCTTGTATAGTTTTCCTTATTTCTTTTCCTCACTGGACTATTTTCCATGTTTGGAGCCCTTGGGTTTACAGCATCCCGCTTTTCCAATTAGGGTTGTAACTTAATAATAATAATAATAATAATAATAATAATAATAATAATAATAATAATAATGGTAACATCTATGTAACAACGTTTTTTATTGAATTGATTTTGTAGATTTTTGGTTCCGAACTTAAAAAGGGAGAGCGTAGACCTGTAAAAGATTATTTTTCCGAAATACTGAGGTTTCAAAGGTTTCACGTTTCCGAGAGACCAAAATATTGAGAAAAGGCAAAGTATCATCCTGTTCACTTTCTTATGTAAATTTTACATTAAGGTGCTTTGAATTTAGATACTCTGAAAACTGGTTTACATGGCCTAAATTTTTGAAAAGTAAAAATGTCTACATATGGACAGTACAGAAAGGCTTAAAATCGACAGGACAATCACTCAGCCACTTCCTTTCATAATAACATAAAGGTTTGCCCACACGGCGAACCCATTGCTATACCGTCTATACAACTTATCGTTAAACATGATTGTGGATATAGTGGTAGCTAGTAACATGACTGTACTTCATCCTCATACTACACACGTTCAATTATAGGTGGTTAAATCACTATTTTAAATGAATTCATAAACTAACAAATTTTATACTGTACCGTTATGAACAAACACTTGACTACTGATAATATATTTTTCTTAATATCTATATATATTACTAAAATCTATAGTAGATTTTTTTTATATATAACATTCAAAATTAAAATATGATGTACATCGTAAATAAAGAATTTTTATCCTTTAAACCATAATAAATTATTTATAAACTTCATTCTAAATTCTTATTAATGGATGTGTAAACATTCGCATTTCTCTTCACAAGCTGCCGAGTTGTTATAAAGCCAGCAATTTCTTGCATACAAGAGTACATCTGCGTAACAATTATTATTATATTTTCGTTATAAAGAACTGAATTCTTTTATTTCAATCGGCTCCCATTAAAGACAAAAATAATTGAAAATCAAATGAACACGTTTTTTCGATAGGAGGAAAACTCGAGGCAAAGAAATCGTCATAATTGTAGGCTACCATTTTTTTTTTTTCAATCTTTCGTTGAACTTAAATTTTAGAGATCATAGTTACTAAATAATTAAATGGTTCTACCTCATCAATCCTTTCTCCCTCTAAAGATATTTCATCTTCCATTGTATATATCATTCTCATTATCTGTCTTTCTTCTGTTTAGTTTAGCTTGAGCCAAACCTCATATTTCATGATTTCTGGTAAGCAAGCTTTGCAAGTCCTGAACTGATAATATAGCCTGGATTTTTAATATGTAATTTCAGGCTGTATTTGTCTAAAAAATTTTGTTGTGTAGTAAAATATCCATCCAGATGTCAAACTGATATTTCAATTTTCTTTTCACAGGATTAAAGAAACCATGGCAAGAAGAAAGCAAATCTTGAAGGAAGATACAAATCATACTGGACCCTCTACAGCTGCTGCTGCTGTCAACAAGACGAGAGCTCCTCAGGATCAATTATTGGAGTTCCCCTGAAGGTGGCAGTAATTTGTCAGGTCTTCAAAGAAGTCTAGTTCAATCAACGATTCTTTAACGAAGGATTCATTTCGAAATTTCAACTTCGTTTTACAAAGTTTTATATCCGAGTAGGAACCCAAAGGTATTTTTGGCAAACTAGGATAACCTGCTAAATACTTTTTATCTTTAGTTTTGCCAATAATTAATTACCAAATCTTTGATGTCCTTCGAGACCATAGTCATGTGCATAGTTGGCCCTCGAAAGGATTTAAGTTTGACATTCCTGTTCTAGACTTCTAAGTCAATGAGTAATATTATCTGTGAATTTATATAACTATTTTAAACAAGTTATCAATACATGTGACTGCTGGGTAATTAACTTTGTATTTTACACTCCAACTTCTAAAATCTATTATTTGCATTATTCAAAAATCTTGGAACTGTAACCTCAAACCATTTCTTTAATTATTCTTCTGCTTTCATAACATTTCATTTAGATTTTGTTTATAGTTTATTTTAAAGTTTAAATGCATCTTTCAGTTTGAGATTAGCTTATTTCTGTAATATTACTTTTATCAATTCTATTCCATAACTTTTACTTGGCCTAACTTATGGTTGCAGAGTTCGTGATTTCCATGTTGGTTTCCATTTTGAAGTACGTTCAAAATAAGCTAAAATCTTACTTGTCTATTCCTGTACTGTAGTACAAGTGTTGATCCCATAGCTGCTACCTCTATTCAAGTAATTGCTCTAAAGGGAATCCTGTTTAATCCATCTATCTGATTCATTAAGAAATTGACTAAGTTTCTTCATGAATATTTGCCTTTAGTGTTTTTCATCAGTCCTTCATATAACGTTATGATTGAGCAATTTCTTAATTTAATAGGATTTAATATTTATGCAGTGAGAATCAAGGTAAAGTTGTTTTAAATTATCAAAGCCATTTTGAAATCCTGTAGACATAATGGTATCTGTTGAATTAATATTACCAGATAGAAATTGCTTATCAAGTCTCTCTCTCTCTCTCTCTCTCTCTCTCTCTCTCTCTCTCTCTCTCTCTCTCTCTCATATACAATTCAGGTTTTCAGTAAGTTTCCGTTCTGTTGAAGAAAATAATTTTTGTCCATTATTCTCCACTTGTTTTCTTCTCAGAAGTTACTTCAAATACAAATTTGATTGAATTTTCTAAAAGAAACATCCTTTGTGGAACATTACAGCAGTCACACGTAAGATCCTTGTCCAAAATAGCTGAGAAATTGTCCTAAACTTGATGTTCTTGGAGTTGTTAGTTTTGGATAGTAAGCCTTAGAATGACTACACTGTTTTTGCTCGAAATTTACTGATTTTAAGGAATGTTTTCATTGATATTTCATGTAATGACCTTAGCCATGTGATCTGCTTCACACCAATAGTTACGTGATGTAGGTCAAGTGACTTGATTGAAAGACTTAAGGACATAAGGAAGATTAAAGATTCAGTTTAGGTATTTGGGGATAGATTGTTAAAGACTTTAGTTCTTAAAAAGTTTGAAGTTAAGTAAGATTTATAAATTAATAGTAAAGTTATAAGAGGATGAGTTGTTGGATTTAAGGTCTCGGAAAGTATATGTATGTAACAACTCTATTAGTTCTCAAGTCTCAAAGAACATATTGCCTGAAGGGTTGAAGGAAAGAGTAGCTATAAATCTAAAAACCTATTAAAAAGGGGTCAAGGGATGTTGAAGGGAATAGATAAGAGAGAGGTCATGGTGTCAGTGAAGTCTAAAAAGAGGTCCAGTACAGAAATGGATTAGTTTAAAGCAAAATAGTTAAGATATAGATAGATTGAATGTTAGTATTTTTGGGAGTAATTAGGTTTATTCAAATGGGACTCCATATGACTATCAGAAAGCAAATGCATTTGTTTATCAGGACTGGATTTTAAGAGGAAAAGTTGAGGGACAAGTTCTAAGGAATCTGTATTTATAAATGACTTTATTTTGTGCTTTTGTAACGAAAGTAATAGGGATTGATGTAAGGATAGCTTTTAATGAGACTAAAGGGGATTAGTTTATAGATTCATTCTAGAAAGGTAGTCTGTAGAAAACATACCTCTTGGTAGTCTTTTAGAAATATTTAGAGAAACCATTTCTGTGATTAAATAATTTAGTTGTAAATTGAGGAAATTTTTAGAAAATAACTTGAATTTCATCTTATTGGAGAGAGCAGCTTCCAGAATGTTTCCTTAGGCGGACAATAATCATAAACATTAATAACTGAAAGAACTTTTCAAAAGAAGAAAGATTTGAATAAGATCTTTAAGCATACGATGTGAGGGGATTAGTTAGTTTTTTTAAGCTGGTTTGAAGTATGTCACTCTTAGGTAACTTCTAGAAACATCTGTGCTTGAATCACTAGTGATTTAAAACTTCTATTTTCCTTGTGTTGGCAAGCACATCATGCAGACATTGCTTAGAATCAACATTATCTGAATCGTTTTCATTTGCACTTTCAGTTGTCTTTCTAAGATGGTTTAGATTCAAGGTAAATAATTGAGTCAGGCAAGTGGTCTTTATATGGCAATTGTACTCTATGTATATAGTGCAGATGCATATCAGTTTTGAATAATATTTCAACTTTTTGTAAACTGTTATTGGATATGTTTTTATGATGCAATTTTATTATCTGCTCATGCATTGCTTCTGAATTCTATTCATATATAGCTTCTGTACCTTTTATCCATACATTACTATTGTATTTTTTATCAATGCATTATTACTATCTTCTATTTATAATTTCTACTGTATTTTGTCATTTTGATATGGAAATACAGCTGTTTTAACAATAAAAAAAATGCAGAAAAGACACTAGCCATGTAGAGTACAAGAGACTTGAAGTAAAATACATTGTAAAAGAGACAAAATACATTCATGGCTTAGCCGTAAATGCCCTAAGATGTCTTTTACAATGTATCTTACTTCAAGTCTCTCTTGCACTTTACATGGCTAATGTCTTTTCTGCATTTTTTTTATTGTTAAAACAGCTGTATTTTCAGATCAAAATTACATTATACAGTAAAAATTTATAAATAGAAGATACAGTAGTAATGTATGAATAGAAGATACAGTAGTGATGTATAGATAGACGATACAGTAGTAATGTATGAATAGAAGTTACAGTAATAACGTATAAGAGCAGTAAAATTTATTACAATGTATAATTTATGAGACAAATTTTGTCAAATTTATTATAATGTATAATTTATGAAACTAAAATTGTGAATAAAAGAAATAAAAACTTCTATAAAATACATTTATTTTCATTACAACCATATTAAAGAGTATATTGATCAAAATAAAAAATATAAATAAAAAAAAATATTAAAAATATTCAGTGACCTGGAGTGTTCTCCTTAATCCAACGTTCATATGACTGAGTGTTCTCCCCAGTCGTCCCCCTCCCTCTTCTGGTACCAGTAAAATGCCTTCATTCTCTCTCTCTCCTCTGAAAGACCAGAGACCTCATGAAGTATATAAACCTTGGTTTCAAACTATGATAAACAACAATTGTTCTTTTATAAGACTGGTTTTATTCCCTTCCAATGTACAGAGTTCGTTCATTCTTCCACTGGTATTATGAGAGAAATATACACCGTCTCTTGGTATGGAAGTATTATCAAAATGAGGACTATTTACTATGAGAATTGAACTGAACCAAAGTATATTCATTCCTGACAACTTTAGTCTTGTGATAATAATTCATTTTAACCTCAAAATTAGTTATCTTTAAAATATACAAGTTACTTTAACTTTGGGTTTAAGCATAGTAGACTGAGTCGACTATTTTGTGTTAAAAATTATTTTTAAATTATGAATTAAGAAAAACAAATACGTTTAAGATAATTTCTTTTATTGTAGAAGATTGCTTGCCATACACAGGACAGGTTTCAATACACTCAATAGTAATATTAAGTATAAATATATGAATACACTACTAAGTCAATGACAAACTATATCAAATTCTTTAACCCCGTTTTCTAACAAACTCAATCAACGACAGAAAATCATAGAAAACGAACATTTCAGATCTCATATTATGGGATACCGAGCTAATCTTTTCTTTGACTTTTCTAAACATTGGAATGAGTTTGAAGTTAAACATTTGAGATTAAAAGTGTCATGATTGTGTAAATTAGCTAAGTTTTCAATATGAAAAAAGAGAAGGAAATGGAAAGCCCACCAAGGCCCGCCCCTTCCCACCTGGTAACAAGATTAACTAAGCATTTTATTTTTGAATGAACAAAGTCACCAGGCCCTTGAATGCTTTCCATTTCCTTCTCTTTTTGAAATGTTTTATTGAAAATCTTACATACATTAATGCAATGATTGTGAATTAAATACGCCAAGAATAGTATGAGGATTTTTTCAAGATAATGTTATAGTATTCTAATTTTGACATTTTAAATGATAAACCTTTAAGCAGTGACAGAACAAGGGGACTTTTTTCTCAAATCTAAATTTACTTTTAGAAACAATAATTAAATAGAAACATGGTTGGAGGGAGTGGAGACCTCATCAGTCTTATATTACAATTCCAACACGATCGATTACTCCAGAATCCTTTTGCTCTCTCAAAAGCAGACAGGAACCACAACTGCCCCAAAGGATCTCTCTCATCCGTCCCATTTCATGTGCAGGATTGAGTCGGGTAAAGGAGAAGACACGTGCAAACCACTGCCCTGACTATCCTTACTACTCCTCCTAGCAGATAGCCAGATCGGACCGAAGTACACATTAACCTTGCACGTGGACCACACAAAGTCAATTCAGTTCCATGTGTAATACATTCTCAAATATGACCCCTTTTGGAAGCTATGTGGAGAGAACCTGATTTAAGATTGTCTTAAAAGCTGAACAACCCTTAAACTAACAATAGGCCTACCTATAAAGCTAAACAGCCCTTAAACTAACAGTAGGCCTACCTACAAAGCTGAACAACCCTTAAACTAATAGTAAGGCTACCTACCAAACAGAGATTTTACTAAGTGTCACATTGTCTAGTACTTATTCCTATCATACAGACACACCAACTAATCGAACAGTAGGCCTACATGATAAAAATTAGTACACATTATAAACACACACACACACACACACACACACTGCCCAGCCCTGAATAAATTCTATTGATATTAGATGCTCCTGAACATTTCTTACTAAAACAAAATATTGAAAAGCTGAAGGAGATTTTGAATGATCTGGAATCATCCTCTCTTACTTTGAAGTCAGTCTACCTTCAATGAAATATCTTTGCTTCATAAACTTCGTATTTCCGATCTTAATAGTCAGTAGATTTATTAATAAATTTGAAAAATTGATTATCTTAAAACGTATCATGTGAAATAAATAAATTTTGAATTCGAGTTTATAATTTATCAAAATTAATATCAAAGTTAAAACTTATGAAACTGATTTATATTAGGCCATTATATGGTTTGGAAAGGTTATTAACAATGTTAAAAACATCTATGGGTATGACAGTATTCTGCTTTAACTGTTAAATTATCCGTAATGTTAAGGATAGTGGAGGATCTACAGTTATCCTAGATATGGCTCAACTGGTTGGCTTCCAACTAAAATGTCTCCACTAGGCCTATCATAAATACTTTAGACCGAACTTGATTAGAAAAGAATTAAGGCCAAGACTTGCAAAGTGTTTCTATATTTCAATGGGGATGAACTAATGGCTTTACTCTTTCATAAAAAAAATATTCTTTTTATTAAAAGACTTTTGAAAAACAATCAGAATTATAAAGTATCTTATTCATTGGGTATCATTTGTAAATATCATTGCTTATGGTCAAAGCAGAAGCCTGAAATTTGTCCCTTATAAACGAATTATGTTAAAAAAAACCTTAAGCTGGTTTTCCATATTAATAAAGAATATTTTTATAACTGCATATTTAACTCTCAACACCTTGCCTATCACCTCATCTTAATGTGGACACGTAAAAAAGTTAATATATTAAAAGATTCATAAAATAACTTTATAATTTTGAGAATCTATAGATAAAAACAATTAGGATAGACCAATCTGGTAAAATGAGAAACTGATTAAGCTATTTAAAAATTCTTTAGATTTAATCTATAATTAATGCAAAAACAAGTGAAATTACTTTTGATTAACCTGTGGATTTGCTATTTCATATATTTAATTAATTACTCATTATGAAAATCTTTGAATCTACGATTTAAGTATGGAATAGATTTAGGCACCAGAATTATTTAGATTCTAAAAAAAACTTTGATTTGAAACTTCCCCTTTGGCCAATTATGTGAGGAAACAGATATTGTCTGTCATGAAATTTGAATTTTTAAAGCTGCCTATTGAACAAAGTACACCCTAACCTCAATATTTAAACTCAATCTCATGATTTAAACTCAATCTCATGATTTAAACTCAAAGGATTTTAACTCAATCTCATGATTTAAACTCAATCTCATGATTTATACTCAAATGATTTAAACTCAATCTCATTATTTAAACTATATCTCATTATTTAGACTCAATCTCATGAATCAAACTCAAATGATTTAAACTCAATCTTATTATTTAAACTCAATCTCCTATGATTTACTTTAAAAATCTTTGGAGTTAACCTGAGGTACAGACACTTACTAACCTTGATTTAACCTGAGAAAACCTAATCTAAGTGTCTCACTAAAATAACCTTTACATAGATCTATTAAAATCAGCAACCGTCTAAACTAATTTTCACTAAAGACAGAACTAGTAAGAGACACTAACTCCTTCCTATAGACTAGATCCTCCTTCTCTTAACACTTACTCCAGACATCATCCAACCATCCGTTCATTGCTTGTTACAAGTTGACTGATGTACAAGGAATGCATTGTCCAGCATTGATTAATTCCTAAATTCATCCCAAGGTTTAATTTTAAGTGGTAGAGCAGTAACAAGTGATAGAGTAGCAATATAAGTGGTAGAGTAGCAATATAAGTGGTAGAGTAGCAACATAAGTGGTAGAGTAGCAACATAAGTGGTGGACTCTCAGAGATGACTGTCACGAACCAATGATCAAAATGATATTTAAAAAGTTTTCCAAAAAGTTTTTCGTATTACATAGTGACAAACTGACCTTTTTCTTGTCCCCTTCAAGTGACTCAGAGATGACGTTAATATCTACATTAAAATCAATGCAAAATCAGACATTTGAAAAGTGTATTGTACCATATTATGAGAAAATGATAATCAAACTACCATTTGGTTAAAGTTAATTCCGCCAATTATTAATTTAATCTAACTCAACCAATTGAAACTCAAAACTTTCCAACCAAATCATTAAAGGTCTTCCGTATTTCGCATCGATATGAAAATAATGAAAACGTTCAACATAAATCGAAAAAGTTACTAAATTTCAAAAAATGAAATTGTGGCTTAATGGGGTGGTATTTGAAATGCTGAGTACATGAAATATCAAGACATTAAAATCTCTAAAAACTGATTTTTCATTTTTCTTATAGTACTTACATAAATTCTGATAATTTGCTTTGAGGATTAATGGACTAACTTCTAGTTTTAGATTACCTTAAGTTACTACACATTTACTCAACATGGACGTAAGTTAACTGAAGTTTTAAACAGTTTTAATCAACAGTTTATGACAATCTTAAATATATTAGCATTTAAACGTAAGGGACTTTAGTATAAGCAGATCAGGGTGAATCAAACTTTGTTAATTTAACAGTTTTTGGCTTTAGTTGTCTAGAAAGATTAGCATAGAAATTATGATCTTATAGTGAACAACTTAAATTGTAAATTCAAATCTCAAGTGTCATTAAAATCAAAAGAAATTGGCGAGTTATATAGTTTATTACAATATAACACCAATGCTCTGATTTGATATTTTGTACAAGCTTCAGAGGCTTATCCGATTAGGTCTAAGTTTTCTGAACTACAAAGTTTCCTTGCATAAAATGAATATAACTTTAGTGGGGTTAAGTTTTGTAAATTACTACACAAGATACATTCCTGCACATCAGTATTATAGTACGTCTTATAAAATCTAACCTTAAAAAGTCATACTTCAGTTTGGATCCTTTGCCTAATCATGGAGAAATTTTAGAAATACTTAACCAAGAGTAGATTAAACTAAATCAAATTGTAGCCATAGGATTTAACCCTGTATAAACATCCCCTAAGCTAGGTTACCTGATCCTGAATTACACAAATAATGACTTTAATAATCCCTTAATTCCCCTCATCAACATTGGCACTAACTCCCTACTAACAATTAAAACTATACCAACAACAATATACTCAAGAATGTATTACACATTTCTTCTAAAATGACTACAGCAGTTCTTTATCCCTCCTTTATTTCATGAACAGAAACAGTAGGAATCAGATATCTTGGGACATTTATAATCCCAGCTGGACCCCTTTTCAGAGAGCTCGGGTTTCTCTCAGTGTAATGGAAAGCACTGGATTGCAAGACTGATTCTACCAACACTTTTTGAGAAAGTTATCTAAAATTTTAAAACTAAATTAAAATATCTCTACAACATTTTGATTTTCATTGACAGATAAAATTGAAAAATTTAGCAGTTACTAATTTCACATTATCATTGAAAACTCACATATTCTTGGACAGATTTTAAATCACTCTCTTGACAAAAATAATTTCACAACATAATTTACACAACACATGACAAATTTGATATAGTTTGATTTGAAATGACAGTGTATACATAACAGAAACCTGTTCAATTTGACATTACAATCTCCTACAATTCAAGATTAAAGATTTTTAAAAAGTTTTAAACTAAATTTCAAAAATATTCAAAAGTATAAAACATCAAAAATTTAAAATAATTTGAGGCTTCAAAGATCCTTCAACATTACTGAATTATCATCATGACTAGAATTGACAAGACAGAATCTACCCTGACAAGATTTCAGGGAAATCAAATTGGACTAAACATGTTCACCAGAGCACTGAGTCTAGCATTTTGACAATACAACATAACAGAGTTAACAGTCGTCTCCTTCTCTCATTAAACCAGCAAAAGAATGAACGAGTTTCATACATGGGAAGTTCATAAACAGCCTAAATGAACAGTGGTTCCAGTCAAAAGCAAGATATATACTTCAAGGGCCCTCTGGCCTTTCAGTGGTGAGGAATATGGCAAATACTGATACCAGAAGAGGGAGGGGGACAGATTGGGAGGGAGGCTCAGTCATATGAACGTTCCCTTTAATTGTTTTTTAAATCTTTCCAAATTGGGAGGTGGAAGGATCAAGGAGTAGGAATGAGAGTTCTGAAACTTTAGTTATGTATTAGAGTAAACAATCTGATTCGAACCCATTTGCAAGATTTTCCAAAATACTACCCTGTGTCATTTAAAAAATCAAAGTTAATTTCATGGTATGTTCATGTAGCTTAAGACAAGATGAGGAATAACACTAATACTAGCCAAAGCCCTACCATTTCACACGCTCGCATACTAGCCCTCACACTTCCTAGCCCTACTAGCTACTTCACACAAAAGCCCTCAGGCCATTTCATACCAAAATCTTCCTAGCCATTTAACACCAAATCTCTCCCAGCCATTTCACACCAGACCTCCTAGGCACTTCACACCAAAGACCCTCTCAACCATTTCACAGCAAAGCTCCTCTAGCCATTTCACAGCAAAGCCCCTATAGCCATTTCACACTAAAGCCCTCCTAGTCATTTCACACTAAAGCCCTCCTAGTCATTTCACACCAAAGCCCTCCTAGCCACTTGACACCAAAGCTCTCCAATCCATTTCACACCTTACCTTATTGCCTTATTTTTTGTTCGGGTTCCCCCAGGTCCCTCAGTGTGAGGCACCTCGTATATCCACCAGAGAGTTGCTAATACATCTTCCGGTGTATTTTGCATCTTCCAGTCTTGGATGGTCTGGGATGCATCTTAGGTATTTATCGAGCTGATTTTTAAACGCATCTACGCTCACTCCTGATATGTTTCTTAGATGAGCTGGCAGCACATTAAATAGTCGCTGCATTATCGATGCTGGTGCGTAGTGGATTAATGTCCTGTGCGCCTTTCTCAGTTTATCTGGAATGCTTTTTGGCACTATTAATCTACCTCTGCTTGCTCTTTCTGATACTTTAAGCTCCATGATGTTTTCAGCAATTCCTTCTATTTGCTTCCATGCTTGTATTATCATGTAGCGTTCTCTTCTCCTTTCTAGACTGTATAGTTTTAAAAATTGCAGTCTTTCCCAGTAATCAAGGTCCTTAACTTCTTCTATTCTAGCAGTATAGGACCTTTGTACACTCTCTATTTGCGCAATATCCTTTTGGTAGTGTGGGTACCATATCACATTGCAGTACTCGAGTGTACTACGCACATAAGTTTTGTAAAGCATAATCATGTGTTCAGCTTTTCTTGTTTTAAAGTGTCTGAATAACATTCCCATTTTTGCTTTACATTTAGCCAACAGTGTTGCTATTTGGTCGTTGCATAACATATTCCTATTTAAAATTACACCAAGGTCTTTAATTGCTTCCTTGTTTGTGATTGTCTCATTATTAGGTCCCTTGTATGCATACACCATTCCTTCTCTGTTTCCATAATTTATTGATTCGAATTTATCGGAGTTAAATACCATCCTATTTATCTCCGCCCATTCATATATTTTGTTTAGATCTCTTTGTAGTGAGTTCCTATCTTCATCACAAGTAATTTCTCTACTTATTCTTGTGTCATCGGCGAAACTTCTCACTACGGAGTTTTCAACATCACAGTCTATGTCTGAGATCATAATAACAAATAGCAGTGCAGCTAATACCGTACCTTGGGGCACACCAGATATTACCTGGGCTTCATCTGATTTCTCGTCATTTGCAACCACTATCTGTTTTCTGTTTTGCAGGAATTCTTTTACCCATTTTCCTATCTTTCCCACAATATTATGCTTTCTCATTTTTTTCTCCAATATGTTATGGTCTACCTTGTCAAAGGCTTTTGCAAAATCTAGATAGATCACATCTGTGTCTTTTTCATTTATCATATTATTGTATATGTTTTCATAGTGAGCTATCAGTTGGGTCTGTGTACTTTTTCCAGGTACGAAACCGTGTTGACCCATATTAAACAAATTATTTTTGACCAAATGGTTCATTATTTTCTTTTTTATTACCCTCTCATACACTTTCATAATATGTGATGTTAGACTAACAGGTCTATAATTGCTTGCCTCTAGTCTTGATCCACTTTTGAAGATAGGGGTTATATAAGCTAATTTATGTTTAACATATATCTCGCTCATATCTATACTCTGTCTTAGCAGTATTGCAAGTGGCTTCGCGATAGTGTTTGCAGTTTTTTTTTACAAAATCGCTGGAACTCCATCTGGTCCGGCTGCCGATCCATTTTTAATTTCGTTTATAGCCGTGACAATATCTGCTTCATTAATATCTATATCCGTTAGATATTCAACATTTTCTTCTCTCATTTCTGTTTCATTATTCTCATTCGCAATTCTTGGCGTGAACTCACTCTTATATTTTTCTGCTAATTTCACACCAAAGCCTTTTCACACCAAAGACTTCTTAGCCACTTCACACCAAAGCCCTCATAGCAATTTTACACCAAAGACCTCCTAGCCATTTCACACCAAAGACCTTCTAGCCATTTCACACCAAAGCCTTTTCACACCAAAGACTTCTTAGGAACTTCACACCAAAGCCCTCATAGCAATTTCACACCAAAGACCTCCTAGCCATTTCACACCAAAGACCCTCTAGCCATTTCACACCAAAGTCTTTCTAGCCATTTCACACCAAAGCCTTCCTAGCCCTTTCACACCAAAGTTTTCCTAGCCATTTCACACCAAAGCCCTCCTAACCATCTCGTCTGCCACTGATCACCTAAATCTATTCACTATTCGGAATTATCCAGCAATGTTCAAATCCTACTTTAATTCTTAGTATTTAAATATATACCAATCAACAAATCAGCCTTTTGACCTTCCTAAAAGCACAAAGTTTTAGACCCATCTTTCCTAACCTTAAATCTAAGCCTCTCTAACAATATCTAATTAAAATCTGGAAAACATGTACAGTAACTTTTTGATAGGCCTATATTCTATAACTTTTTCTTTCAATCAAAGTATACTCCTAGAATCTTCTATAAGCTACTCTAGTCACTAACTTATATATATTGAGAGAGAGAGAGAGAGAGAGAGAGAGAGAGAGAGAGAGAGAGAGAGAGAGAGAGAGAGAGAGAGAGAGAGAGAGAACATTTAACATGGGGACGTAGGATAGACTTTTCATCAGATACTAAATCTTACAAAATTAAGAATAAAAAGAGGGATAAGTTTTTCTACAAATTAGACATTAAAATATTTACTCTAGATTTTTAAATATAGGACCAATAGTGTATTTAAACTTTAGATTGCTTCAAATAAAGTTGTTAGTTATTATCCTTTATAAAATTTAAAATACAATGTGGGGGATCAACTATCTAAGATATACAATTGAAACTTGAAAGGGTTTTGTGTTAAGGAACCTCAAGCTTATAGGACAGAAAGGAAAATTGAAAAGGCTAAACAAGAACACACCCTGAAATAAGCATTTAAAGCAGCTCAATTGAAATGGCTCAAAAAGATATAAATTATGTATACTTAAACTTAAACCTCATTTCCATCAACTGAAAGTTTTGGCATCGGATAATTCAGTACTCTTATATAACCTATTCATTCTTAATACAGTAACACTACAGTTTGAAATTTTCCCAACTAATTTACAAACATGTTCCTATTTCCTGAACTTTAAAAATTACATAGATTAAAAACTAAAACCTGCCTCAATATGCATAAAGGTTTTTCAAATCTTACTAAAAATACTCAATTGTTGAAAGTCAAAATTGACAAATAGAAAAAAAAAATTGCTAAAACTTTGCTTGTAGGATCTCATGATTTGAGTGTCCAATCCCGCTAAATCATATAAACAAATCTAGACTGACATTTAACTGAAGCAGCCCTGCCTCTACCTGAAATAGCCCAGTCTACCTGAAACAGCCCTGCGTCTACCTGAAATAACTCTTCCTTGAAATAGCTCAGCCTCTACCTGAAATAACTTTTACCTGAAATGGCCCATCCTCTACATGAAACAGTCCAACCCCTACCTGAAACAGCCCTGCGTCTACCTGAAACAGCCCAGCGTCTACCTGAAACAGCCCTGCCTCTACCTGAAACAGCCCAGCCTCTACCTGAAACAGCCCAGCCTCTACCTGAAACAGCCCAGCCTCTACCTGAAATAACTTTTACCTGAAATGGCCCATCCTCTACATGAAACAGCCCTGCGTATACCTGAAACAGCCCTGCGTCTACCTGAAACAGCCCTGCATCTACCTGAAACAACCCACCCTCTACCTGAAATAACTCTTCCTTGAAATAGCCCTGTATCTACCTGAAACAGCTCTGCATCTACCTGAAACAGCCCAGCCTCTACCTGAAATAACTCCTACCTGAAATGGCCCATCCTCTACACGAAACAGTCCAACCCCTACCTGAAACAGCCCTGCGTCTACCTGAAACAGCCCTGCGTCTACCTGAAATAACTACTCCTTGAAGGAGTTCAGTCTCTACCTGAAAGAACTCCTGCCACAAAGAACCCAGCATCTATCTGAAATAGCCTGCCCTCTACTGAAAGAACTCCTACCTGAAATGACTCTTACTTGAAATAGCTCACCTTCTATCTGAAAGAGCTCTTACCTGAAAGAACGTCTAAATAACTCCTTCCTGAAATAACTCCTATTTGAAGAAGCCCAGCCCCTCCCTGAAATATCTTTTACAGGACTATCTGAAATTTCATAACCAGGATTTCCACAATAAGATATTCCCCAGATGACACCAGGTTGATGAGAATGAGATATGATTTAGCTCTAAAAGACTTCAGGTTAGTTTACCCAATATTGCAATCTTAGTTATTGACATGGATTTAGATAGACCTAAATTGGTTTATAAGTGAATTTTAGCCATAAATTATTCATTAAAGTCATTTTCAAAGGGAATTTAATCTATGATAACTAAATTCATGAAATTAAAAATGAAAGAACTTAAGATTAGTAAGCTGGCAATATAACTCAGCATACTGTCCAAGACTTAAAACTTGAACTAGATAATCAAATCCTCATAGGGAGAAAAGGGTGTTCTAGAAGTTCCACTTGCTCTGAAGGACTTTGCCAGGAGAGTCTGGATGCCAGAGGACTGTTCCAGAAGTTCCACTCGCTCTGAAGGACTTTGCCAGGAGAGTCCGGATGCCAGAGGACTGTTCCAGAAGTTCCACTCGCTCTGAAGGACTTTGCCAGGAGAGTCCGGATGCCAGAGGACTGTCCTAGAATTTCCACTTGCTCTGAAGGACTTTGTCAGGAGAGTACGGATCCCAGAGGACTAATCCATTGTAGTTCTCAATGTCCCTCACCCTTTTGGTTAGAGAGTTTGAAGCATCCTAGGAGAAGGCCACGTTAATCTGAAGGGCAAAAGTGTTAATAGGAACTCACAGGATATAACTAATTAAGATTCATAATGCACAAATTGAGTACTGTTTTCGGCCATTTTTAAAGCAATAATATGTTTTTCATAAATTAGATCAACTGAAAACAAATCAGGACATTTTAAGCCCCAAAAAAGTAGGATATTTTAAGCTAAAAAATTTAGAGATTTTAAGCCCCCAAAAGTAGGATATTTTAAGCCCCAAAATTAAGTTAGTTTAAGCCCCAAATATAAGATATTTTAAGCCCCCAAATGTAAAACATTTTAAGCTCCAAAACGAAGTCACAAAACTTATGATATTCTAAAGACCAATAGATTATGATATTTCAGTGAATAAGTTAAGATATTTCAAAGCAAAAAGAGAAAATCGGGATATCTTAAAAGAACAAATAAAAAAGGTTTAACATGAAAGGTTTTGCCAAAAACAGGTTGATTTTTGTTACAGAGCAAAATATAAACTGGAAAGAAATTATTTTCACACACCAAGGTCCGCCTGAACAGACTCTTAGTGTCTGATGGAGGGCGAGAAATAAACCACTAAAAGTAAAAGTAAAAATGTAAATATAGAACTAAACTCTAAACTTACTCGGGTTTAAAAGCATTTAATAAAAAGCATAAGTTTAATTTGAGCTTTCAAACTAACGGAATTTACTACTAGAAAAAAAAAATTCAGCCAAAAAAAAAATATTTATCTTTTTATTAATTTGATTGAGTCCTATCACTTACATTTGAATCTAAAGACTCCCCTTCCCGAAAATAATTCTCCTAAAATGGAAAACCAACATTCACAAATACTAAACCTTCAAAATCAGATATTTACTGAGTCCAGTCTAATATTCCATCTCTGTAACTCTAGTAACTTCACCCTAGTACCAAATGTCACAAAATCTAACCTAGGTTTTAAAAGCACACAACTTTCAAAATCAATTTGACCAACCTAAAGGAAGTTGACAGTATTGGATCATTGAAAATGGCAGACTTAACTCGGGTCATACTGGAGACAGGAGACTGAAGACCTTCATCACAATCTTTCAACTTAAAAGGATCAACAGCGTCTGTCTTCACGTCCTCTAGGCTTCGGTGCCATACCACACAAACTGGATCACAAATCTGGAAAGAATTGAAAAGGACATTTCAACAGAATTTTTGCTTTTGCCTATTTTTCATAATGAATTTTTCCTAAAATTATTTTGACAAAAAGAGTAAACGAAGTTTTGTTGTCCAAAAAAAGTAGGTCTAATGGAGACCTAGAATTAAACTATACTTGCATTTAAGTTTTTCCCTTTACAAAAATGCATTAATTTAATCAAAGCTTACCAACTACTTGGAAATTAGTAGAAAAATATCAATAAGATATATATATTTTGATCAAATACAGCTTAAGTGAATCCCACGAGGCCTATTACTTGTTTCAAATCAAGAAAATTAAATCTCACTGGATGGAAAACCAATTTCTGGAAATAAAAAGATCTTAAATATCTTCTATTTACTCAGCATAATCTAATATTATTCTGTACGTGATTGAGGAACTTCATAACCAGCACTAAATGCCAGAAATCTAATCTATCTTCTAAAAAGCATAGAACTTTAGAACGAGGATTTTACCATTTAAACGAAGTTCACAGTATTAGTTCACCCTGGATGGTGTCACGCGTAACTTCGTCTCATACAGAAGACAGAGGATTCTCTTGTAGCAATTTCTCAACTTGTTGCATGACAGCCTTAGTGTCCTCTTTCAGTCATCAGTTTCTTATGAATTCAACACCAAGCTAACTGGAGCACAAATCTGGAAAGAATTGAAAAGGACATTTTAGCAGCATTTTCATTTTTGCCTACTGTACTTCAACTAGATTTTCCCCAAAATAGTTTAAGATTCCTTCCAAGCTTAAGATACTTGTCAATAGTTGACTATCCAATGTCAACAGCTGAGTTTACTGACAGGCATAAAAACCAATTTAGTTACAAGAGATTCATGTTAGCACGAACAAATACAAGAGGTGTATTTGTTGAAAAAGTCAAAATTCATTGGTTGTATTAATTAAATTATCAAAAAACACCACACCTCAATAAACTATTGGCCACAAATGAGGGGTAAAACTAGCACACTGAGTAACATACCTACTGAAGTTTTTTTTGCCTTACTTTACTAGTTAAAATTTCAGTAAAATTTCACAAATCACAAAGATTGTTGTACTGCAGTATAACAGTTATAGATATAGTCAAAGTTATAGTTATAGACTGTGACTGCAGAATTGGGTTCATACTTTATAACATGTATCCCTGGAGTGAACGAATTGGAGGAACAAAAAAAAGGGTGGGGGTGGGGGGGGGAATGTTTGTTTCAATCTTCTATGCAAATGAAGTAACGTTAGGCGGTCCTGGGATTACTAAAGAAATCTATATATTATGCTATTTAAAGCCAATGCGTGGCTGCAAGAATTGCTAAACTCATTATTATTATTATTATTATTATTATTATTATTATTATTATTATTACTTGTGAAGCTACAACCCTAGTTGGAAAAGAAGGATGCTATAAGCCTGATGGCTCCAACGGGGAAAATAGCCCAGTGAGGAAAGGAAATACAGTAATTAACAATTAAAATAAAATATTACAAGAACAATGAGATTAGAATAAATTTTTCATATATAAACTATAAAAACTTCAACAAAACAAGAGGAAGAGAAACAAAATAGAATAGTGTACCCTCAAGCAAGAGAACTCTAACCCAAGACAGTGGAAGACCATGGTACAGAGGCTATGGCACTGTCCTATCTGCAGATTTCCCAAAAATGGTTTTGAGAAGTTATGTGAACAGATCGTAGCACAATATCCACATTAACGAGTTCACAATTTGGTTATTATGGAACGTTTTAATAAATTACTTTGATTTTATGATTAAGTGTTTTATTAAGCTTTAAATTATCACCTAAAGATCCTCGCTTAGGGTGGTGGATCATCAGACGAGAAAATTTAAGATAGTGGATCTTCAGGTGAACCAAAAATCAAATAAACCTATTTTAAAAATTAAGTTTGGCTACTAAGGATAACGCCAGTCGAGTCTGTCTCTTTCCAAAACCAAGCAGAAATAACTTTGGACAACCGATAACAGTGGACAAGTCCAATCGTCATTTCCAGTGTGAAGTGTTATGTTAAAATGACCTCAGAAATACGTCACTAAAGAATAAGGCAAACTGGGACAATGACAAGTTCATCATGAACATCGTCATCACCTGTGTTATTTCCAGGACTGACTACTGAAACTCGCTCTGTTACCATCTCAAATGACAACTTAAGATATTAGGATCTTGTCTAACTTATTCTTGAACTCGTTTACCTAAGTGTTACTGTTCACTACATCCGCTGGAAGTCTATTCCAAGAATTTGCTATTTCGTATGTAAAGAAATTTCCACATTGAGTGGTGGTGTATATTTTCAATTCCAGTTTGTGTCCGTTACTTCTGAGCTGATTTGAATGAGCTGTAGTTGTTCTTTAGACTATCACAAAGTTATTCAATCACAAAATGATTGACTTCCAGAGAGAGAGAGAGAGAGAGAGAGAGAGAGAGAGAGAGAGAGAGAGAGAGATGGAAGCTTTCTAAGTGCTTCGATTATGAGGATTTGACAATACAGAAATCATTCAGTGTGATTCGGAAAATACCTAAGATCTGTTTGTACATGTAAGTCGTGTAGTGAGCAGGGTTACCCTGTGTGATAGAACCACGAAACCAGCCTTTGAAGTGAAATAAGTCTCATTCTAAAATTAATTCAAAGCTTTATATTTCATATTGAATTTAAAACTTAACAATCATCGCAGCCTTTCAAATTCACCAAGCAAGCCTGTAAACATGTAAGTTAGTCTGTGTGATACACAAAATACTTATGATACGATAAACTGATTTTGTAGGTCCTGTAGAGAGTAGGGTTCCCCTAAGTGATAGGATCAGGATTCAGGAGAACAGCAATATAAGCAAGTAAGCAAGCATGCAAGCAAGTAAACATGTAAGTAAGTAATTAAGCAAACAAGCAAGAAAGCAAGCAAATAAACATGTGTGTAAGTAAGCAACCAAGCAAATAAACATGTAAGTAAGCAAGCAAGCCAGTAAACATGTAAGTAAGTAAGCAAGCAAGCAAGCAAGCTAGCAAGTAAGTAAGTAAGTAAGCAAGCAAGCAAGCAAGCAAGCAAGCAAGCAAGCCTGTAAACATGTAAGTAAATAAGTAAGTAAGCAAGCAAGCCTGTAAACATGTAAGTAAGCAAGCTAGCAAGGCTGTAAGTAAGTAAGTGAGCAAGCAAGCAAGAATGTAAGTAAGTAAGTAAGCAAGGCTGTAAGTAAATAAGCAAGGCTGTAAGTAAATAAGCAAGGCTGTAAGTAAGCAAGGATGTAAGTAAGCAAGCCATTAAGTAAGTAAGCAAGCAAGCCTGTAAACATGTAAGTAAGTAAGCAAGAAAGCCTGTAAACATGTAAGTAAGTAAGTAAGCAAGTAAGCAAGTAAGTAAGTAAGCAAGCAAGTTGGTAAGTAAGTAAGTAAGTAAGTAAGTAAGTAAGCAAGCCTGTAAACATGTAAGTAAGTAAGTAAGCAAGCCTGTAAACATGTAAGTAAGTAAGTAAGTAAGTAAGTAAGCAAGAAAGCCTGTAAACATGTAAGTAAGTAAGCAAGCAAGTAAATAAGCAAGCAAGCAAGCATGTAAGTAAGTAAGTAAGTAAGCAAGCAAGCAAGCAAGCAAACAAGCCTGTAAACATGTAAGTAAGTAAGTAAGCAAGCAAGCAAGCCAGCCTGTAAGTAAGTAAGTAAGTAAGTAAGTAAGCCTGTAAACATGTAAGTAAGTTAGTAAGCTTGTAAGTAAGTAAGCAAGTAAGCAAGCCTGTAAACATGTAAGTAAGTAAGCAAGCAAGCAAGCCTGTAAATAAGTAAGTAAGCAAGCAAGCCTGTAAGTAAGTAAGTAAGTAAGTAAGCAAGCAAGCAAGCCTGTAAACATGTAAGTAAGCAAGCCTGTAAACATGTAAGTAAGCAAGTAAGCAAGCAAGCCTGTAAACATGTAAGTAAGTAAGTAAGTAAGCAAGCAAGCCTGTGTAAGTAAGTAAGCAAGCAAGCCTGTGTAAGTAAGTAAGTAAGTAAGCCTGTAAACATGTAAGTAAGTAAGTAAGTAAGTAAGTAAGCCTATAAACATGTAAGTAAGTAAGTAAGCAAGGAAGCCTGTAAACACGTAAGTAAGCAAGCAAGCAAGCCTGTAAACATGTAAGTAAATAAATAAGTAAGTAAGTAAGCAAGCAAGTAAGCAAGCAAGCATGAAAGCAAGCAAGCATGAAAGCAAGCAAGCAAGTTGGTAAGTAGGCAAGCAAATAAGTAAGCAAGCAAGCAAGCAAGCATGTAAGTAGGCAGGCAAGCAAGTAAGTAATTAACGAGTAAGAAAACAAGTAAGCAAGCAAACAAGCAAGCAAATAAGCAAGCAAGTAAACAAGTAGGTAAGCAAGCAAACAAGCAAGCAAGTAAACAAGCAAATAAGCAAGCAAGTAAACAAGTAGGTAAGCAAGCAATTAAGTTGATAAGTAAGCAAGCAAGCAAGAAAGCAAGTCAGTAAGTAAATAAGTAAGCAAGCAAGCAAGTCAGTAAGTAAATAAGTAAGCAAGCAAGCAAGCAAAGTAAGTAAGCAAGCAAGCAAGCAAAGTAAGTAAGCAAGTGGGTAAGTAAGCAAGCAAGTAAATAAGTAGGCAAGTGGGTAAGTAAGCAACCAAGCAAGCAAAGTAAGCAAGTGGATAAGTAAGCAAAGTAAGCAAGTGGATAAGTAAGCAAGCAAGTAAGCAAGCAAACAAGCAAGTAAAGTAAATAAGTAATACAATTGACAAGTAGGTAAGCAAGCAAGCAATTAAGTAGATAAGTAAGCAAGCAATTAAGTAGATAAGTAAGCAAGCAAGCAAGCCAGTAAGTAAATAAGTAAGTGGGTAAGCAAGCAAGCAAGCAAACAAGTAACTAAGTAAACAAGCAAACAAGTAACTAAGTAAACAAGCAAGCAAACCACTAAGTAAATAATTAAGTAAGTAGGTAAGCGAGCAAGGAAGTAAGCCACTGACCAGCCAGCCAGTAAGTAAGCAAGCAAGCAAACAAGTTAGAAATCAAGCAAACAAGCTAGTAAGTAAGAAAATAAGACAATTGACGAAATCTGAAGTACATTCTTTCGTTTTATAATCACCAGCATAATGTCCACAGGTTCTGCTATTTTCAATTCATAATATCTGTTCACCTTGCGTAAAAAGGACACAATTTGGTAGTAGGATGACTGATCACAGCAAAAAAATATTTGCCATATGCAAAATGATACAGCCGGAGGTAACGGGAGTGCATTTGCGTATCAAATTTTGAACATTTAATCTCGCTTCTCCCTTTACGGAAAAAATTGCCTTTTTAACCAAAAGTTTCTTTGTACAGTTCACAGCCAGACAACACTAGTCTGTCTTGCCTGTTTCCAGCAAAAGTGGACAAAAGCGTTTATCCCTAAATTGGCCAAGTAAAAAACAAACACAAGGGTTTCTATACTTTGCTGTTAAACAACATATGATACGCCACTGTTGATCACAAAAACTAACAAACGAACATACTAAAAGTTGGTAAATATTCCCAGTAAAAAGTAATTTCCTATTTCTTTTAACATCTTAAATGTTCCTCAAAAATGCTTAGCAAGTTATCATATTGTTGTTGTTGTTGTTGTTGTTGTTGTTGTTATTGTTGTTAAGCTAAAAATATGGACCAAGCACATGAAGATCAAGGCATTAGATAAGCAAAAAAAAAAAAAATGATTTAATGCCTGGTAGAAGGAAGACAGGGTACAGTGAAACTGGGCTTGTGTAACATCGATAAAGTTGGATTTTGTATCTAGAATCAAATTAACAAATGAGAGATATGGACTCAGAAATTAACTATACAAATAGAAGGGGATCAGTGCAAAGGTTAAAGGAAGGTTTAATAGAAGTGATATTAGATCTGCAATGGTTTTGGGAGACTGACACATTAGTGATCTCGAAGGCCCAAGATAGAAAAATGAAAGTGGTAGAAATATGCATGCTAGAATAGATGTGCAGAGTGATGAGAAGAGACAGGATTAGATATTTTATTATAGACACACTCAGAATTGTAGAGTGTTGAAGGCTCAGCTAAAGAGATTAAGTGCTTTGGTCATGTTTTGCAAACAGAAATGATCAAAATCATGGAGACGGAAGAAAGAAAGAAAGAAAAAAAGAGGAAGGAAGGAAGAAAGGAAGGAAGGAGGAGGAGGAGGAGAAGGAGAAGGAGAAGGAGAAGAAGAAGGAGAAGGAGAAGGAGAAGGAAGGAAGGAAGGAAGAAAGGAGAAGGAAGGAAGAAAGGAGAAGGAAGGAAAGAAGGAAGGGGAAGGAAGGAAGAAAGAAAGGAGAAGGAAGGAAGAAAGAAAGGAGAAGGAAGGAAGAAAGAAAGGAGAAGGAAGGAAGGAGAGAAGAAAGAAAGAAAAAGAAAAAGGAGGAACAGTAAGTTAAAAGAACATTTAAGTTGTATTGTTTAAAAAGTGCAATGAAGACAAGATTAAAAATTAATACAAGTAGCCTTGTATAAGTATTGGGAGTTAGTTACATATTGAGAGGGCAATTTTATAAACTGAGAACTGTGAACAAAAGTTTGGATAAAGTTAATAAACATAAAAAAGTGGCCGTGTTGATATTTTGGGAAGTACTTATTGAGATGTCTGTGAAAATGTGAGACGAGAGATATAAGCCAGGATGAAGTTGGAATAGAATTTCTATACTACAAGCAAATGAATGTATCTTATTAATAGAGAGAGCAAAGAATGCAGGAATAAAACCTGTTTTAATGATGTTAATGGTTTTAAAGTATTTTAAGTGTTCATTACTTATATCGTTTATTCTCATATTTCCTTTCCTCACTGGACTATTCTTCCCTGTTGGAGCCCTTGTGATTGTAGCATCTTGCTTTTCCAACTATGGTTGTATATTAGACAATAATAATAATAATAATAATAATAATAATAATAACAATTTGGTCTATAGACACTGGACACAGGATATACATTGGAACTGGCAGGAAGAATTCAACCAAACATCATGAAGTTTAGTGTAAAAAATTTATTTAAAGATTGAATGATACTTCAACAGCCTAAAAAGCAGGAAGGTTCGACTTTTAATATTCTCACACACTCAAAAAATATCTTATTTAGTTAACCACTTACCTATGATTAATGCAGTGTATTTTAACAGCAGAGAGCCGGAAAGAGAGAGGAATGGCGAGACATGATTGCCCAACCTTCTTGGGATATAATGATGATGATGATTTTCTTGCTCTAGAGTCTTGTGGTCTATAGAAGGGACATTTGAGATAAAGCCCCGAAAGATTCTCATCTTCTTGACTAGTGTGTCCAGCCTCTGAAAAAGGAAATTAATTAATATTCTAGTAATTTTATCCATCGTTGCATTCAGTCTATCCATATAAAATAACAGAGAGAGAGAGAGAGAGAGAGAGAGAGAGAGAGAGAGAGAGAGAGAGAGAGAGAGAGAGAGAGAGAGAGCTTTGTTACAGCTTTATTAACTAGGTGATTATTGGAAATAAAAAAAAATGGAGAACAAATGCATTAGGAAACTCATTTTCCAAAAAGGTGCAGGGCACTATAATGTCTAGAAAGTTCACTGTCAATAGTTACATCCTACATAAAAAATTGATAAGTATATTGTATCCTAGGTAGCAGGAATAAAATAATATTTAAAAAGTTATACAGTATACAATAAATTACCAATGAATGGGTTAAATGGATGTATAAGTTACATAAAGCATCGAAATTTTAAGTGTTAGGGAATAGATTTGTGAATTAATACGAATGAAAACGTAATAAGGATTTATTAAACAAGAATGAGAGAGAATTTGTTATTGATATTGAATATATTCAGGTCATCCAAAAATACCTTGGTAATGTTGCTCCCAAACTCTAATATAATGGACATTCAGTGTTCAATTCGACACTCTCTCTCTCTCTCTCTCTCTCTCTCTCTCTCTCTCTCTCTCTCTCTAGACCGTCTGGCCACAGGTTCTTGCATTCCCAGCCAACTAAAAACTATCTAATTAACCATCTCATTAACCTCTAACGACCACCTATGAAAGCGAGAACTGTATCAACAATCGTATTTTGGAATTTTGAACTCATGAACATTAATATTAAGATGAATATCATGATTAGTTTAACAGATACTAAAAATCTTGAGAGAGAATTATTGACAAACGATAGACTTATGTTGAGGTCACTCAATGAGGTAACAGAATTGAGAGAGAGAGAGAGAGAGAGAGAGAGAGAGAGAGAGAGAGAGAGAGAGAGAGAGAGAGCGATTATATAATAAGTGTTAATACAACCTCCACAAACCTATCATCAACTCTTATTTAACGACTTCATTCTTCAGCCAAACCAAAGCAACTATGTATACAGCCAACGCTAGATCGTGCTAAGGATAGTCGAATCTTTTCATTTATATCTTGCAAGCAATCTTGGGTTTTCTGGATAGTGAAAGTGACTAATATAACTTCAAGCTTGATTAGTTTTTCTCAAAATCCATCTAAAAGAAACTTCGTTCTTTGAAATAGATTAAAAACTCGAAAATATCGTGGAAAAGTAACCGAATTATATGATTTAATCCAAGATTTCTTGGTGGGAATGTCACAGATGACCTAACGTCTTGCCTAAATACATTCCAGTGATATGGAGTCTTTGATATACGAAGCACGAGTATACTTAATACACGTATGTGTGTTCAAAGACATTTTAAAATAGGTGAATTTTATGTTAAAGAATATATTTGACTAGACTTTGTTCGATGGAGGGATTTGAAGAGAGAAAACACGTAAAGATATTAAGTGGAGTTTGTTACAAAGAAAAAGGCATAGAAGGCCTATTAAGAAGGAAGAAGCGGGAACAGATATGGATAAGTTACATAGTCTTTTCAATGGTCTAATGGGAAATGTTCAAGAAAAATTATCCCGGGTGTGCAGAGTCACTCGCTGATAAATTTCTAGAAATTCTCAAAGCAAAATAATAAATACAATTGGATGTTTTTCGGATATTCAGATTCAGATTGGTGTTAAACTAGACCCACAAATATGAAGTGTTTGAATGATGAAGTCATCAGGACTTTTTAAGAGGTCTAAAAAACAAATCTTTTATCTTATCTAGTGGTAATATCTAAACTAATTGGAGTAGAATACTTTTACAATCTTACTGATATTATTTCAAGAATTGTAGTGACCACTGTTGACTTTTGTGTAAATATCCACAATCTGAGACAGTGGCTACAGCCACACCCAATCTGAAATGATCTCGATTATCAGGACTTTCGTACACACACAAACCTATTTAGAATCTATCCTTCGTAGCAAAAGGGCTAGAATATATATAATTCTTGAACTAGTAGTTAGTACCTTACCAGGCACTATACAGATCATTATATTCTACGGAAACAACTGTATTATGCATTATTGTAAAGATGAATGACTGGCAATAGTGGACAACGACAGATGTGGTTGTTTTTCGTGTCCTATCACACAAACGTTACTCATTACAGGACCTACAAGATCAGTTTGTTATATATATATATATATATTCTTTAGTATATGAAAGCGTATTAGTTTGACGTCTGACAGCTGTTTTTTCCGGTCCTATACAGCAGGGGAACCCTACTCTCTACAGGACCTCCACAGTCATTTTATCTTGCTCGTTCAGAGTATTCAGCATTGCATATCACGTGTTGCTCATTTACTCTTAAATCGTTACTGTCAAACGACTCACAGAATAAGAAAGTCTTCAAGAAGAAACTGAAGACTTTCTTATTCTTTCTGGTGTCTAGGGGGCAATTGACAGCCCATGTCGAGGACATGGCACCTAGTTAGATATTTTCCAAATTAACATTTATCTGGTGTGGGTCATTTATACAAGCCAATCTAAATTAAGAAATTTTCTTTAACCTACTACGATTCTGCAATCAACATAGGAAAAATGATAGAATAATAAATAATATCTCAAAGAAAATAAAACGTTAATAATTACAAAACCCAAATCGTATCTCAAGTTTTTAAAACGAAAGCATTAAAAGTTCACCTATTGGCTAAACTATACTATACTGTAGGGCCATTTACAGTAACCAGACTTTGAACCACAAAAATAAACATTATTATAAACAAGACAATTTATGTTTTAGGAAATGCTACCATTATTGCAAGATGAGCAACACATCAAGATAGCCTACATCACCTGGAAATAGAGATGATTCTATATAGACAAATACTTTAGAATTTAGTTCCTAAACAGCCAATTCAAATAAAGAGTAAAACTACTGTAATGTGTCACAATGACCTACATTCTATAGCAGTGGAAGCGATGTTTATAAGAAACACTTTTGATTAGTTTTGGACCACATTGCCAAATGGGAGCATTCAATTCATTAAGTAGCTCAGTATCTATACATTGTTAAATTTTTACTTAGTTGCATTACAGTTATAACCTATTCAACAACAACAAAAACAACAACAAATGTAGCTGTTTCTAGTCCACTGCAGATCAAAGGCCTCTGACAATGTTAATTCATGTCTGGGGTTTAGCCAGTCTTTTTATCACCAAGCTGACCAATTGTGGACTGGTGATCGTGGGAGACTTTTGGTCTGATCCCTCACAGCAAACCAACCTAGTATGGGTGTTCCTGACTGGTATAGGTTTGCTGCTCATGGCGATACGCAAACCCTTTTACCACGCAAAGGTCTCCCCACTGTTAAAATATCTCAAAAAAGCCTGTCTGGGTTAAAACAACAGAAGTACTGGTCCTTCATAACTACCCTTAGAAAAGTCAAAATACTTTCATTGCTGATGATTGTCGATCAATTAAAGTAATATATTTCCTTACATAGAAAATAGCTTAATGGCAAGTATCAAACTATTTATAAACACTGCCATTTCCCACAGTCACAAAATTAACTAATATCTAAACTAGTTAAAGATGAAATGTAGTACACATAAATAAAAAGTTTATAGTTAATCCTTCGATTCAAGTTGCTTAGTCCACGAAGTATTAAGGACAGTATTGACGCTTTTTGCAATCTTGTTGATCACTAATAACCAGTTTTGTTTCATCAAAATGATATTGCCTTCGGAAATTTCAACATTGAACTATCCATCATTTATTAATTCAAAAGTTATTACATTCAATACAAAATTAACTTATTACCTTTAAATTAAACTAAATAAGGCTTCTTAATTTGATTAAAGAAAAAAATAGCTGACAACGTCTAGGGCCGTCTTCTTAACGAAGAGCAAATATGTTGAAAACCACTTTCCTGATTAGTCGAAAAACAGACTTTGAACCAATAATCACTTGCAGTAATTGATTATTATTATTATTATTATTATTATTATTATTATTATTATTATTATTATTATTATTATTATTATTATTATTATTATTATTATTATTAGGTAAGCTACAACCCTAGTTGGAAAAGTTAGATGCTTTAAGCCCAAGGGCTCAAACAGGAAAAATAAGCCCAGTGAGGAAAGGAAATAAACGATATGAGAAGTAATGAACAATTGAAATAGAACGTTTTAAAAACAGTAACAACATCAAAACATATATTTCATATATAAACTGTTCAACATAACATTGGCTGCATGTTTGAACTTTTGAAGTTCAACCATTGAACCACCCGATTAGAAAGGTCATTAACTAATGAACCGAGTAAGCCTGTTCACTAATGAATGACAGAAAAATAATGATGATAGCTTAATATGAATTAAGTCGTATTAATAAATGCTCTCCTAAACATATTTCCTCATATATATCAGAGTTACATAAGAAATTCGTCCTAACTTCTTACGATTCTGCAACCAATATAAGAAAACTGAAGGTAAATATATCGAAGCAAATAAAGAGAAAATAAATACTAAGCCTAAATCATGGCCCGGTTTCAAAACGAAAGCATTTGATAATAAACATGAATTGTGTTTTATGCAAAATACCTTAGAATATGTAGACGATAAACTGACTTTGTAGGGCCACGAAAACAGACCGTAAAGTAAATGGAAAGTAAAGTTCATGTATGGGCCCAACTACCTGACAAGCTATTCACAGTAGCTGGTTAAATAGATTTATACATTATTTTAGGAAAAACCATGGTTATTAACAAGATGCTATAAGCCCAAGGGCTCCAACAGGGAAAAATAGCCCAGTGAGGAAAGGAAATATAGAAATAAATAAATGATGAGAAGAAATTAAGAATAAATCATTCTAAAAAGAGTAACAACGTCAAAACAGATATGACATATAAAAAAACTTATGTCAGCCTGTTCAACATTACTTTGAATAGAGATTGCCACTGATGTATGATGTCACAGACTACATTCCACATTCAACCTTTTTGAGTCATTCTTTACCATAATTTCAAATGTGAACAATCACAATGAATTAAGATTTCTTACGCCAAGTTAGATTAAAATGAATTGTTATAATAGCATCTCCACTCATTTTAACATGCTTAAAAAACAGAACTGATCCTTTATAACCACTACTAAAGTCAAAATATTTATGATAATTATAAGAGTTGAAGTCACGCCTTCGATTCAAATTGCCCAATCCATAAAGTATTAAAGATAGCAACGACATTTGATGCAATCATTTAGTAATAAGATTAATTAATGCTAAAAAAATTCAACTTTTTACATTGATACTAAACCAAGACTTTAGTATTAATGACTAAATAAGGCTTCCCATTTTCAGATTCAAAACTGATTTTGTGGAAATTCACTGACAACGAGTATGTACGTACGTCCTCTTAAAGGAAGAACAAATATGCAGAAAACCAGTTCTGTCTGGTTGGTCTAAAAACAGGCAAGGAACCACACACCCCCTTACAGTAAGAGTTAATTGGTCATTAATAATGAGGTAATTATATGTCTGCTATTGGAATGAGAAAAAAAATGAGAGTTACATACAATATAAATTGTTTTCCCAAGAACATTTTCCAAAAGTCTATATAAAAAAGAGCTATGCTTCTACTTGGGCTTTTATCAGGGCAATTTCCTACTTTAATTTAAACTTAATTTCAATGTATTAAAAGAATTAAAAGTGTGGGCAGGGCAAGAGAGAGAGAGAGAGAGAGAGAGAGAGAGAGAGAGAGAGAGAGAGAGAGAGAGAGATCTGGAAGTAGCTGAAATTGGTGGGCTGATACAGCTAGCTGTCAAAATAACTTTAAGTGAGACAATAATTGTTTCTTAAAGCAAAATAACTGTAGTTTATATATTTGTCTCAAGGATTGTATGTATTTGTATTCAAATGAATGATATGTGTATATTTATACATTATGTATATACCAAATTATAACAAAGAATTCATCTTGTGTATTAATAAAATAACGATTCTATGAGAATGTTGAGTTGTTCACTGAATTATATTTTAGGTCAACTAACGAATAACTTTCCAACACACATCACCTGAAACTCTCGTTTCTTAATTACACTTTTGCAATGCAAATAATTTGCACAAATCACAGTTTTCACTATAGTTTACACCATCACATTCACAACTTTTAAAATGTGAAAAATAATTAATCATATTTCTTACCAGATTAAATCAAAGTATGTGATTAAAAAGTTCTGTCGGTTTTTAATAAAACATTGAGCCGATATTAAAATGATACGACCCTCTATTTTAACCACGGGAACATAAATTCCATAAAAATGATCGACATTTGATTTGGATTCTAAAATCTAGGCCTACAGCTACTGGGATTAGTCTTATCTAAATTCACTCTTATAGTAACAACTTCAATTATAGGTGATTACAGATTCGTTAACTGGAACTATAACCACGCAGTGACTACAGTTATACACCATCATATTGTTGACTGAAAAGTTAAAGCCACATCTAGAAACAATCTTATTTAATAACCACTCACTGATTAATAGAATTACCAACACACGCTAAGGAGGACAGTTTTGAGAAATGTCTTTTAAAAAGTTTCTTCGCCAATAAAAGACCCTTAAAGAAATTCGATGGTTTAACACTTGGAAACCTACAGCACCTACAAGATATTCGAATCTCCAGTATTTTGAGTCATTAAAGATACCGCGAGAACATAATAAAATCAATAAAACATAGTAAAATGTGTCCCTCCTTACCTAATGAAGCCTTCACTGTTTGCAGGATCACAAGTTAAAAGAAAAGACTTGGCTTGGTTCCTTCTTCCTCTCTCTTTGTCTGAGAAATGAATCTTCTTCTACTGTCTACACAGTCAGGAACATCCCTGGACGGTCCCTAAAAGTTCCCCTGACCAGAAGTAGTTTCTCCAGGTAGGCCTAGTTTCCAACAAAAACTGAGTCTATAGCCTACTAAATACTGTACTATGTACTCCTGTATCTTCCATGATTATAATATATTCTGTATTTACTTTTAATTATGGTATTTGTGCAACCACAAACAGTAAAATTCAGCTTTTGAGTGACGAACTCGTCTTGATTTAATTTTGTGCTCTGAAAGATATATAAATCAAATTATAATTGCAATGAATGTCATACCACAGGAAAACAATAAAAGGTAATTAAGTCATTATAAATCTTATTGAAGACAGAATTATTCATGAATATTTCCAGTAGATAGTTTTTCAGTTACCAGCCGTATAGGAATTCGCACACTTCATATCCCCCAAAACCTCTAAAAATTCCCCCCAAAATAGCCCCCTGGTTAAAGAATTGTTTTAACCAATCAGAGACCTCCACTATAGCCTACGTTCTATAGCCTTTTCATTAGCTAAAATTATAGTATTTTGCTTAAGATATATTTAAATATTCTTCTAATAGATTAATATTATTATAATAGGAGTTCAGAAGATATTCGTATGAATTTAATTTAATATTTAATTGATATACAGTATACGAGTGAAATTTATAAGCAAGTTACCTCTAGATCAGCGGCCTTAAGAAAAAGAAAACGGTACAAGTTTTGATTTAGAGAAAACTTTATTTAAGGGTAACTATAATATATTCAACGACCAGGAATATTTTTTTGTATATATATATAGGAAGTCATCTTAACAAATTTAATGTTAATGCCTTCAAGAATATTATCTTCCATAACTTATATAATTGTGCGATATAAAATGAGTAAGATTTACTCGAGAATAATAAAAATATCACCATACACTGAAAGTCGATAGTATTTTAAGATCTAGGACTTATAGTTTGGCTATAGACTCCATATAAACGCGTATTAGCCTATGTTTGTTTAACTATGTTTACAAATATTACCTTTTAAATGAAAGGAGATGTTATGTAATTACCCTTCTGATTGAGGGTATACTCACAGTACGTTGCTGGTCGACCTGTCCTGGGAGAGCCCTTGCTGTGACACCTTGATCCACGCTAAAGAAAGACCAACCTTCTCTCCAGCCTCACCTCTCTCTTTTATTTTCTAGTAAATTATACAATTTCATATAAAAAAGACACTCAAAACCAGCAATATCTAAAACTAAAACCTTTAGCTACAATTCCATAAAATTTCAAGACTGAAAATCAGCCACGTTTAAAACCTAGACTTTCTTGTCCACACAAGACATCTAAAATAAAGATCCCTCAATCATAAAATATGTTAGTGAATATACCAACAAGACAACACTCAACCAAGCAACAACATTTAGATCTCAACATTCCCAAAGCGACCTGTACGAAATACAGTAAGCAACTGTTCACCTGATAACCCCCTTTTTGTCAGGCAATTAGCAAGCTGGGATGATCATGGTAACCATTTGTCTTGTTTTACGTCATTTTTTAACATCTCCTTTATTGCCCCAAGATCAATTCTCAATCTTCTACCACTTACCAGTTTGGTAGAATAAATAGCCTCCACCATACTCTTATTATCCACATAACCGACAACAGGAACTACGGCACTGGTGTCAATTTTCCTCAACATTGATCTAAGGTAAAGTGCCTCCTCCAATCCTTCCAACAATGCTAAAGTCTCAGCCGCCAAGGTCGATCTAACTACCCTCTTTATCTTATTTGCATGCCAGGTAAGAGGACTTGATCTATTCCCATCAGTAATAAAAATAACAATCCCCAAAGAACTACTAATCCCATTAGGTAAATTAGCTGATGATGCATCAGTAAAAACATATAAAGACCAAGGATTATCTAGGCGTGGGAACAGAATATAAGACTCATACTCTTGTAGCCTTCTCAAAACCTTTCTAGCCTTGACTAAATCCTCCACGGTTGCAGGATTTACTCTAGTCGAAAGCCCTATCAGGTCTCGAACCCAACACAATCCAATTGATTGCACCTACAATAGACCGATAACTTGTCTCCTCAAGTGCTGAAAGTTCCGAACCCCTTTGCGAAAGCTTTTCTTGATCTAATTGCTCTCTCCACACTATCTACATAACTACTTTGATCAAGCAAAAACCCCCGTTTACTTTGCACGGTTCTAAAACCGACATAAGAAAAATGACCTCCCTCCACCCTACCGGCAAGAAACCTTTCTCTCAATGGCTCCATAACTTCCTCCGTAAAAACACTCGTACCTATATGCAAAAAGTCATCTATGTGAGTAACCAAAAGGCTCTAAAGTTTTCCCTTCCCAGACAATTCGTAGAATAAACTTGGCTCAATAACACACTGTTGACATCCTAATCTTTGCATCTCCTCCCTAACACTCAAATAAAATTGTCTGGAAGCATCTCCCAAACCACAGAGGCACTCTTTTTAGTTTCCACACCACACCCTCCACTCTCACCTCACTAGGAGGATGAATGTATACATCCCTCTCAAGGTCCCTTCTCCGAAGAAAAGCGGATTTAATATCTATATTTCTTATTTCCCACCCTAAACTAGCTACCATTGTCAAAAGCACTCTGATGGCACTCTTACCCACTGTTGGGGAATCACTCTGAAAAGCATTTTCTTCCTCAAAACCCCTTGCCAACAAACGTGCTTTTATCCCAGAATCTTTCATGTTTAGAACCCACCTGGTTGAAATACACTTCTGACCCCAAAAAAGGTACCTCCTCATAAGTGCCAGAGTCACATAGTCTTTTCAGCTCCGCTCGTTTTGCTTCCTGACACTCCGACGTGTTCTGTTCGGCTTTAGTAAGAGTTGTAGCATATATTTTCCAACAATCATTCTCCTGCTTTCAAAGTCTAATTTTAGGAACCGAGCGATTCTCACTTTCGTTTTCTGCTCCAACTGGCACCTGTGACTGCACCTCACTGCTTTCAACCCCATTACCAGTAGTATCGGCTTCCCTCAAATCTGACCGAGCAGACGATGTCAAGTCTCACTCCACATCACCATCACCATCTAACCCCACAGCTTTATTACTTATGTTCCCAGCACCATCAGGTTTAAATTTCCCCACTGAACTCCAACTCCTGCTTAAGAAGTCTATTTTGTGATACTCGGACAATTGCACTCCCAGGCCTTACAAAGATTAACCTACCATCCTGAAAAATCCCCTTCCCAGGCCCAAGCCAACGATCATGACCCCCCTGTTTATAAAACACACAACCACCAGGCTGGAAAATCTTCTCTGCTACCCTAACCTTACTCCTCAGAGCACTCCTCACTCTCTCCTCGGCTTCTGTCTGTATGAAGGCCTGCCTAGATGAATGTAGAGGACTAAGATGCCTTGCAAAAACCTCACTGGTGGTCTTGCCCTCCAATGCAGGAACCTTATCAGTCATGATGTTTGGAAGGTTAGGGTTTTCCCAAAAAAACAACTGGTGGCTGCTAAAGCCATTCCACATCTGGAGGGAATTTTTTGCCATATTCAACCACTTCAACAACACATCTATAGGAGCTCGATGATATTGAAGTCTTAATTTAACAAGCATCATGTCAGTGACTGCATGTATTCGCTCACACAACCCATTCTGAAATGGACTTTCAGCAGCTGTTGTGTTAATCCTTACATCTAAAACTGAAGCTACATCCCTCATCTCATCTGAACTGAATTCCCCACCCTTATCATGCAATACCCCCTCCATAACCCCAAAAGTTCCCACCCAAAGTTTCATTATTTGATCAATCACATTAGTGGTTTTCTTCCTATCTATGAAAGCCGACTGTGTGTATCCAGACCACATATCTATTTTCCCTCCTGCCAATGTTCCAAATTCATAGCAACAACCTGATTAGATTTTTTCGCCATGGGCAAACCAACCACTGGTCTAGGTGGAGTTCTCTTCAATTGCTTACACAAAACAGTTATTCTCAATTCTCTCCAAATCAGGGGCATACTGTTCCGCAAAATCCCAGCATCACTCAAAAACCGGATTTTGATGTAAGGAAAATCTATTTTTGGGTGAGATAGCCATGTCGTCCTGATGGAAGGTCCCTTCACCAGCTTAAACTGTATAATATTTCTGCGAGTGATGTTACAAGAGAATGATCGTCAGGTATCACAGGGTTCTAACCCCCAGAACGACTATCCAAAGATATCGTGTATAATTAGGGACGTATCGTGAGGAGCCGTTACATATCCTGTCCCCCTATGGTGCCCTCGTTCGTCATGTGATGATTGATTCCTTTGTTCGCAGCGTTTTCCTGCTTCTCAACATTGGCATCATTATCAAGAGAAATACAATTATGTCCACAAAAGTAATATTCAAAACTACTAGTTTGCTTAAAATCTCCGCATGGACGTTTTCGATATGCATCTTTACCTTGGCAGTTTTCATAGCCTGCCTTGACAAAGGAATGTAAGAATCAACTATGTCAGTTTTAATTGTGACCTTATTCCCAACTAAGGAAGCCGGTAGACTACACACCCCAAGAGACTTCAACTGAGTACCCCCAACTGCCCCCCCCCCCCCCATTTGAACACCCTATTACTATCTGTGGTCTCAACTAACAACCTATCCTCCTCCCTCAATGTACTCAAATAACTCTGAAGCCATGATTTCCCACAAACAGTACTTGAACATGCACTGTCTAAGACAGCACAGCTACCCGCCTCAATCCCAAATATTGCGATTTCGGACTTATCAAATCCAGTGAATAACACTATACTCTCATCAGCACTAGCACCCACTCCACGCTCATTACTTCCTATATCAGACCCTACACCCTGACTAGTTATGTGTACACGGTTTAATCTTTCCCAACTATCTGGGCAGTCTTTCACAAAATGTCTAAAATAACCGCAACTCTTGCAAGATAAAGGTCGACCATCTGGTCTAGTTGGGTTCACAGACTTCTCCCCACGCTCGCCAAAACCAGAATATCTACCTCCACCCCTGCCACGCCCAGTCTTTGAGTCACCATACCATGATCTAAAATTCCTCTGTTCAGAAGCTATATAGGTCAATTCTAACTTAATAACCTCTGCATTTCCACCAGTGGGGGAATGTCTACAAAGTTGCACAAACAGGTGGAATCAACTCGGGGCCGATTCCTGGACAATCTCCGTGATCAGTCTAGGATACCGTGTCCCGTTCATAACATCTCTACCTCCCCTGACTACGAATCCAGTGTTATTGAACTCCCTTGCCATGGGATAGGCAAGGGGGCAAGCCCTTCCCATCAGACGACAGGATAGCAAGGCTGAGGAAGGTCACAAGACCTTTTCTCAGACGGGAAGAACTTCCAGCCCAGTCGTGGTTATGTCTCCTCGGTCACCTTTCATCACTAGCCTGTCTAGTTCCCAATGGTCGCCTCAGGATGAGATCCCTCCTGTGGTGACTCAAGTCCCGGTAGAATTAAGCACACAACTCCCCGGACATCCAGATCCCAACGGGACCTGCAGAACTGACGGACCTCCAGTGGTGGGTGACAGACGAGAATCTACGAAAGGGAGTGGATCTTCTCGTCCTCCCCCCGGACTTGATTCTGTTTTCAGACGCTTCAAAAAAAGGGTGGGGGGCCACGTGCTGCACCACACAACCTCAGTCCTCTGGTCAGAGTCAGAAAAGTACCTCCACATAAATCTCCTAGAGATGAAGGCCGTCTTTCTGGCCCTTCAACAGTTCCTGGCAAGTCCCTCTGTGGTGGTGATGAGCGACAACACCACAGTAGTGGCCTACAACAACAAACAAGTAGGTACTTTTTCGCAGCAAGTATCCCATCTAGCAGTAGAGATACTGAGATGGGCCGAAATCCACTCGATACCACTATCGGCACGCTTCATTCCGGGTAAAAGGAATGTGCTCGCCGACAACCTGAGCAGAGCATCTCAGATAGTGAGTACGGAGTGGTCTTTGGATCATCTAGTAGCCAACAAAGTCCTGACTTTGTGGAGCTCTCCGACTGTGGACCTCTTCGCAACGGCCATGAACTTCAGGCTCCCACTGTACTGTTCCCCAGTCCCAGACCCCAAGCCTCTCTGGCAAGATGCTTTCCAACAACAGTTGGACAACATCGACGTTTACGCCTTTTCCCCGTTCTGTCTGATGAACATCGGTCAATCTTTCAATGACCCTCATAGCTCCGCTATGGGATCACGCAGAATGGTTCCCGGACCTTCTGCAACTCCTAACGGAGCCACAAAGAGAACTCCCTCCACAACACAATCTACTCAAACATCCACAAGCCAACATCTTCCCCAAAGCTGTAGCTTCGCTACGACTTCACACCTGGAGACTAGCATCTCCTCTCTGAGAGAGGATTTTCGCAACGAGTTGCGATTAGGATGGCTGGACATCTGCGAAAATCATTAACAGCAGTCTACCAGGCAAAGTGGAAAGTCTTCTGTGGTTGGTGTCGTGGAAGGGGTATCTCTCCACTCGATGCCACTATTCCAACAATAGCGAAGTTCCTTGTGTATTTGCGTGAAAAAATGTGCCTATCAGTCTGGGCAGTGAAAGGCTATCGCTCAGCCTTAAGCCTCGCCTTCAGACTGAAAGGAATGGACATTTCTTCATGGCTAGAACTTTCTCTACTCATACGGAGTTATGAACATACCTGGCCCCAGTCAGAAGTGAGACCTCCCCCATGGAACGGGGTTCGAGTTCTCAGGTCTCTTAAGAGACCTCCCTATGAACCATTACACCAGGCAACAGATCGCCTCCTGACTTGGAAGACGGTGTTCCTGCTAGCTTTGGCCTCAGCCAAGCGAGTCGGCAAACTTCATGGTCTCTCATACGACATCGCCCATTCAAGGGGATGGGGAGAGGTAATGTTCAGCTTCGTCCCTGAGTTTATTGCTAAGACTCAGAACCCGGGAGTAGCGGATCCTCGATTCGACTCTTTCCAGATTTCTAGTCTCCATACTGTAACAGATGACCCAGACCATCTCTTACTATGCCCAGTAAGGAGTTTGAGGCTGTACCTCAAAAGAACAGCCGCAGCCCGTCCTCGTGTGCCGGCACTATTCGTCAGCACAGGAAGGACTAAGAGGAGGGTCACCAAGAACACCATCTCAGCATGGATTCGCAGGGTCATTGACCTTGCAATGAATCCAGACCCTCCTCCATCACGTCGCCCCAGAGCACATGATGTTAGGGGCATAGCTGCATCCCTGGCCTTCAAAAGAAATTATTCAGTGACGCAGGTTCTTCAAGCAGGGGTGTGGAAACGTCAAAACACGTTCACATCCCACTACCTGCAAGACGTGACCCAAAGGAGACTCGATACGTTCTCTATCGGCCCTGTGGTGGCTGCACAACAGCTGGTTTAAAACCTCAAGCTCCTTATTGGACAAGTAGCAGAAGGTTGAGGGCATTGTTACCCTGTTTTAGTCTGCATGGAAGAAAAGGTTTGACTGGCCCTTATTCTTTTCTTCATCATCCCCTCTCTTGGGGAAAGCAGCATCCTGGGTTCTCTGCATAGCTGACCTTAAACCACCGCAGGTAAACCATGCTTCCTTGTGTACCTGGTATTAAGATTAATACTGTTGCGTCCCCATACCCTGACGCGGTGGTATTGGGAAAGTCCTAGTGCACAGTTTTCCATCTAAAGAACTTCGGAACAACTTTCTAAGACGAGTCACATTTCTACATATCTTCACACACAGCTTGCGTAAGCCACAAAGGCTCCTTATTTCTTGAGTGCTAACACACTCAGATAAGGAGCCCCCGGGTAAAGCCAAAAAGCCAGATTGCCTGGGCCGTCCACCCTTTCTAATGGCTGAATCACCCACTAAATAGCGTGGTTTGTATTACAGTTACGGAGCAAATGACAAATTCATAGATAATTTTTATTTTTCCTATCTATACAAACCTTAGCTATTTAACCAAACTTGCTCGCCAGCCCTATCCCCCTTGAAGTCCAACCTCCAAGCAAAGTGAGCTCAAGCACAGGTGTGTGAGGGGGAGTGGTAGCAAGCTACCCTCCCCTACCCCCCTCTAACTAGCGGTGAGGGTAGTTAACACTCGTTAAAAATTAATGGCTCGTCATTTCAGCTACGCCGAAAGTAATACCCCTTATTAAATAGCAAAGGTCTGTGTAGTTAGGAAAAATATAAATTATCTACCAATTTATGATTTTTAGCATTTGATGCCTTTTCATCCAAAAATGAAATTATTTTTTTCCCTTGACAGTGTGTGTTTTTGTAACCATTTCTTATTTCTTGCAGTGCCTAGACTACACCCTTGAACCAAAGATGGTCTGCGGCTATTTCAAGTGGTTACTGGTATAAGATATATTGGCAACGTGTTAAGCCTTCTAAGAATGCTGGTGTTGACAAATACCTGTAAGTATTTCAGCATTGTCTATTGAAGTTAGCTAAAGAAGTATTTTTGTCAATACAGTTTTAGATTGTAGCAGCAGCTGGAGGAGGATTTCTCTAAGTGTGGTACCTGAAGAGAATACCTTTAATGCTAAAGTTAATGAAATGATCAAGAAAAGCATAATTTAAATATGCTATTCATCAAATTTGATTGTTAGGTAGTTTTTATCATTTTATTTCTTCTTAGGTCATTCAAATTTAGTGTACTTTTAACATCTCTATTTTGAAACAAAATCAAATTTGGCATAACAACTTACAAATATTATGAGAACCATTGTGCCTAAGGATAATCATGGAAATTCACAAGCTGAAAACATAATAATCTACAGTGATGTCAAAATTGAAAGATTTACAAAAACTTAAAAAACTTTCCCCACCATATTTGAGTCTATTCTATTTCTCAAGATGTCATACTTTTATTGTAGCTCAGGAAATGTTCATATGAGTTCTTTTTGGATCTCATAACAAGTATATAAATTTTAACAACGGCACTGTGCAAATGATTTGTTGCTACCTCAGCACTATTTTGAAATGACTTCAAAGTTTATATTTGTACAACGACAACTTTTGTACCTTCCTGAAAGTGTCGGTACTTAAGAAATGTACAGATTAAGTAAATCATGTTAAGTTTGAAAAGCTGTCAAGGTTGCTGAAGTATTGAATAACCTTTAGAATCAGACAGGGAAGAAAGCGTTGTAACTACATTTTTGTACAATGAAAATACTTTCCAGACCATTGGCAATTATAACTACAGAATTATTTACTGAACAATATTTGATATATCACTAACCTTAAGTTCTGTACACTCAGTAAAGAAGATGAACTAAATACTAAAGTTCTTAAGCATAATAAGAGGTTAAAACATTCCAATGACTCTTCTACTTAGTCCAGGCAGGAAGATAAGATGTGTTTTAAGCAGAATTTACCTCCTTGTTAGGTTATACCCTTATAATAAATTGGTACACTTATCTTTGAATTCAATACATCATACACTAATATATATATATATTACATTTCATAATAATTATTCTCTTGCATTAACAATCACATTTCACAACATAGATTAACCTAAATAGAGGAATGAGAAAAACATTTTTGATTTTTGGTAATGAAAATAGGAATAGTGGACTAACCAAGAGAAAGATCTCTAAATTGGGGAAAATCTATCTTTAATTGATAAATTGATAGGAAACAAATTTTCTCACTAGAAGACTGACATGCTCCAGGAAGATAGAAGTCTTCATTTGGGTCATAATGATGAATAGTTTGAAATTTCAGTGCAATAGAAACCAATGTCTGTATTTTGCCCCTTGTCATTTCCAGCATTTATCTTATTATTTAAAGTATAAAAACATTACAAAATACATATGTAAAATATATCTATAGATAGTCAATCTATTCAGCTATATAATAAATAAATCTTAATCCAACACTTTAACATTTTTTGTGCTAAGAAGAGCAGTTATATATACACAATTGTTCTTCATTGGGTACCAAGTTTTTCTTTAAACCATGGCACAGGAAATCTTTAATCTTTGGCAATTTTTTCTTTTTTTTTCATCGTCACCACCATTTTGGAATATAATTTGGGCGGTGACTTAGTAAGGGACGATAATAGTTTGTTGATTTTTTTAATTAATGCATTAATATTTGTATTAGATTTACATAATCCGCAGGTGTATTTTCATTGCCTGACCCCGAGGATGGCACAGGCCGAATGAACTTATAAGCCAAACTAATTAAATCGGTAAAAATAAAAGAACCTCGGAAAAAAAGTGCATGGGAATCAATTTTACTTTGATCAAGGCAAGAAAGGTTGATTTGCTTAATTCCTTTTCCTTATCAGTCTTCTACGGAACAATAGTATACAGTAGTCTAATTCCTTTCACGTAATTCAACCTCTGCTTCTTGGGGACTTCCTTATAATATGTTATTTTTATAATAAAATAAATTTTTGAATATACTTACCCGGTGATTATATAAGCTGCGGCTCTGCTGCCCGACAGAAAAACTCTACGCTCAAAATCCGCCAGCGATCGCTATGCAGGTAGGGGGTGTACTTCAACAGCGCCATCTGTCGTGCAGGTACTCAGTACTCAATGTAAACACAGAACTCAATTTTCTCCTCGGTCCACTGGGTCTCTATTGGGGAGGAAGGGAGGGTCCTTTAATATATAATCACCGGGTAAGTATATTCAAAAATTTATTTTATTATAAAAATAACATTTTTCAATATTAAACTTAGCCGGTGATTATATAAGCTGATTCACACCCAGGGGGGTGGGTAGAGACCAGCATTAATTGTTTACATTATTATGAGCTAAGGATTTTGTATTTCATTTTAGCAGTTATTCAAAATAACAAACATAAAATAAATAAGTACCTGGTAAGGAAGTCGACTTGAACAATTACTCTGCCTTTTTTAAGTACGTCTTCCTTACTGAGCCTCGCGATCCTCTTAGGATGCTGAGCGAATCCTAGGAGCTGAAGTATCAAGGGTTGCAACCCATACTACAGGACCTCATTAAAACCTCTAATCTAGGCGCTTCTCAAGAAAAGAATTTGACCACCCGCCAAATCAACTAGGATGCGAAAGGCTTCTTAGCCTTCCGGACAACCCAAAAACAACAATAAAAAACATTTCAAGAGAAAGATTAAAAAAGGTTATGGAATTAGGGGAATGTAGTGGTTGAGCCCTCACCCACTACTGCACTCGCTGCTACGAATGGTCCCAGGGTGTAGCAGTTCTCGTAAAGAGACTGGACATCTTTAAGATAAAAAGACGCGAACACTGACTCGCTTCTCCAATAGGTTGCGTCCATTATACTCTGCAGAGATCTATTTTGTTTAAAAGCCACTGAAGTAGCGACAGCTCTAACTTCATGTGTCTTTACCTTCAGCAAAGCATGGTCTTCTTCATTCAGATGGGAATGAGCTTCTCGTATCAACAGTCTGATATAATAGGAAACTGCATTCTTTGACATAGGCAAAGAAGGTTTCTTAATAGAACACCATAAAGCTTCTGACTGTCCTCGTAAAGGTTTAGTTCGTCTTAAATAGAACTTAAGAGCTCTAACAGGGCATAAGACTCTTTCTAGTTCATTTCCAACCATATTTGAAAGGCTTGGAATATCGAACGATTTCGGCCAAGGGCGAGAAGGTAGCTCGTTTTTGGCTAGAAAACCAAGCTGTAAAGAACATGTAGCCGTTTCAGATGAAAATCCGATGTTCCTGCTGAAGGCGTGAATCTCACTGACTCTTTTAGCTGTGGCTAAGCAAACCAGGAAAAGAGTCTTTAAAGTGAGATCTTTAAAGGAGGCTGATTGTAGTGGCTCGAACCTTTCTGACATCAGGAATCTTAGTACCACATCTAAATTCCATCCAGGTGTAGCCAAACGACGCTCCTTCGTGGTCTCAAAAGACTTAAGGAGGTCCTGTAGATCTTTGTTGTTGGAAAGATCTAAGCCTCTGTGACGGAAGACTGTTGCCAACATGCTTCTGTAACCTTTGATAGTGGGAGCTGAAAGAGATCTTTCTTTCCTCAGGTATAATAGGAAGTCAGCTATTTGGGTTACAGAGGTACTGGTCGAGGATACTGATACCGACTTGCACCAGTTTCGGAAGACTTCCCACTTCGACTGGTAGACTCTAAGAGTGGATGTCCTCCTTGCTCTAGCAATCGCCCTGGCTGCCTCCTTCGAAAAGCCTCTAGCTCTAGAGAGTCTTTCGATAGTCTGAAGGCAGTCAGACGAAGAGCGTGGAGGCCTGGGTGTACCTTCTTTACGTGTGGCTGACGTAGAAGGTCCACTCTTAGAGGAAGAGTTCTGGGAACGTCCACTAGCCATCGAAGTACCTCGGTGAACCATTCTCTCGCGGGCCAGAGGGGAGCAACTAACGTCAACCTTGTCCCTTCGTGAGAGGCGAACTTCTGCAGTACCTTGTTGACAATCTTGAACGGGGGGAATGCATAAAGGTCTAGATGGGACCAATCCAGTAGAAAGGCATCTATATGAACTGCTGCTGGGTCCGGGATTGGAGAGCAATATATTGTGAGCCTCTTGGTCATCGAGGTTGCGAAGAGATCTATGGTAGGTTGGCCCCATGTGGCCCATAGTCTCTTGCACACATCCTTGTGTAGGGTCCATTCTGTTGGGATGATTTGACCCCTCCGACTGAGGCAATCCGCCATGACATTCATATTGCCTTGGATGAACCTCGTTACTAGAGAAAGGTTTAGATCTCTTGACCAGGTGAGGAGGTCCCTTGCGATCTCGTACAACGTCATAGAATGGGTCCCTCCTTGCTTGGAGATGTACGCCAAGGCCGTGGTGTTGTCCGAGTTCACCTCCACCACTTTGCCTTGAAGGAGGGACTTGAAGCTTTTCAAGGCCAGATGAACTGCCAGTAGCTCCTTGCAGTTGATATGTAACGTTCTTTGATTCGAGTTCCACGTTCCCGAGCATTCCCGACCGTCCAATGTCGCACCCCAGCCCGTGTCCGATGCGTCCGAGAAGAGAACGTGGTTGGGGGTCTGAACAGCCAGGGGCAGACCCTCTCTGAGGTTGATACTGTCCTTCCACCAAGTCAGTGATGACTTCATCTTCTCGGAAATGGGGATCGAGACCGCTTCTAGCGTCTTGTCCTTTTTCCAGTAAACAGCTAGATGAAATTGAAGGGGACGGAGGTGTAGTCTCCCTAACGAAACGAACTGTTCCAGGGATGATAGCGTCCCTATCAGACTCATCCACTGTCTGACTGAACATCGTTTCTTCTTTAGCATGTTCTGGATGCATACCTGGGCTTGACTTGTTCTGGGGGCCGACGGAAAAGCCCGAAAAGCTTGACTGTGAATCTCCATCCCTAAATACACTATAGTTTGGGATGGGACCAGTTGGGACTTTTCCATATTGACCAGGAGACCCAATTCCTTGATCAGATCTAGAGTCCACTTTAGATTCTCCAGACAGCGACGACTGGAAGACGCTCTTAGAAGCCAGTCGTCCAAATAGAGGGAGGCTCTGATATCCGCTAAATGCAGGAATTTGGCAATATTCCTCATCAGCCTCGTAAACACAAGAGGAGCCGTGCTTAGGCCAAAGCACAGGGCTTGAAATTGGTAGACAACCTTTTCGTAAACGAATCTCAGAAAAGGTTGGGATTCTGGGTGGATGGGGACGTGAAAGTATGCGTCCCTTAGGTCTAAAGAGACCATCCCGTCTTCCTTCCTGACCGCTGCTAGAACTGACTTTGTGGTCTCCATGGCGAACGTCTGCTTTGTGACAAAGACATTCAGCGCACTGACGTCTAGCACCGGCCTCCACCCTCCTGTCTTCTTTACCACCAAGAAGAGACGGTTGTAGAAGCCCGGGGATTGATGGTCCCGGACTTTGACTACCGCTCCCTTTTCTAGTAAGAGAGACACCTCCTGCTTCAAAGCTAGCCTCTTGTCTTCCTCTCTGTACCTGGGAGAGAGATCGATGGGAGACGTTGCTAGAGGGGGTTTGCGGACAAACGGGATCTTGTACCCTTCTCTGAGCAACTTCACAGATTGTGCATCTGCGCCCCTTTTCTCCCAGGTCTGCCAGAAGTTCTTGAGTCTGGCTCCCACTGCTGTCTGAAGAAGGTGGCAGTCAGACTCTGCCTTTAAAGGACTTGGTACCTTTCTTCTTCCCACGTCTCCCTTCTGCACGAGCCCCTCCTCTGCTGGAGGCTCTGCCACGAAAGGGCGGAATGAATCTGGACGCTGGAGTGTCCATCCTGGGTCTAGACACGGTAGGCAAAGGGGTGGCTTTGCGGGCAGAGGACGCAACCAGGTCATGGGTGTCTTTCTGAATCAAGGAGGCAGCAATCTCCTTTATCAAGTCCTCTGGGAAAAGACACTTTGAGAGAGGAGCAAAAAGAAGTTCCGATCTCTGACACGGTGTTACTCCAGCTGACAGGAAAGAGCAAAGGTTTTCCCGTTTCTTGAGGACCCCGGATACGAACGAAGCCGCAAGCTCACTGGATCCGTCACGTATGGCCTTGTCCATGCAGGACATAATGAGCAAGGAAGCTTCCTTGTCAGAAGGGGAGATCTTCCTGCTCAAAGCTCCCAGACACCAGTCCAAAAAGTTAAAAACCTCGAAGGCTCTGAACACTCCTTTCAACAGATGGTCTAAGTCTGAAGGAGACCAACATATCTTAGAGCGTCTCATGGCTAGCCTGCGGGGAGAGTCTACTAGACTTGAGAAGTCGCCCTGGGCAGAGGCAGGAACTCCCAAGCCGAGAACTTCTCCCGTGGCATACCAGACGCTCGATCTGGAAGCGAGTCTCGCAGGGGGAAACGTAAATGCTGTCTTCCCAAGGTTCTTTTTGGACTGCATCCAATCTCCTAACACTCGTAAAGCTCTCTTGGACGAGCGGGCGAGGACGAGTTTCGTAAAGGCAGGCGCGGATGACTGCGTGCCTAAAGCAAACTCTGACGGAGGAGAGCGTGGGGCCGCAGATACAAACTGATCAGGATACATCTCCCTGAACAGTGCAAGAACTTTCCTAAAGTCCAAGGAGGGTTGCGTGGTCTTGGGTTCGTCGATGTCCGTATGTGGGTCGTCAATGTGTGCAGCGTCGTCATCATCAGAGAGTCCATCATCTGAAAACTGAGGAGGAAGCGGCAAAGGAGTAGGAATCGGCTGGTCAGCTGAGTCCGGCAGCACGGGTGCACGCGTGACTGAACCGGACGCAACGTCATGGAACTGTTGCCCAGTCTGTGAACTGGCAACAACCATAGCAGCGCGGGGACGCAAAGCGTCTACTCCAGACTGTCTAGTCTGCTGTGGGCGAGTAGAGGTAACCACACTGGGTTGCAGAGGTTGACGCACCGCGTCAAAACAAAACAACTTAGGCTGTTGTTGTAACTCGCGAACGTCAACGGAAGGTTCCGTGCGTCGCTGAACGTCAACATGCGGCTGGCAGGGTACACTGGAACGCATGGGTGGCGGGACTCTCACAGCTGGAGTGCGGGAGAAGGTAGCCTCAGCGTCCACTGGACGCACAACCGTGGGTGGTTGTAGGCTAGAGGTTGGTGCAGCGTCAACCTTCTCCGCACGAAAGTCCTGCATCAATGACGTTAACTGTGACTGCATGGTCTGCAGCAAAGACCACTTAGGGTCTACAGGAGCAGGTGCGGCAACAGACGGTGTTACTGCCTGATGCGGTACCGCTTTGCCTCTCTTAGGAGGTGAGCAGTCATCGGAAGACTGCAGCGAGTCCGAACTGACCCAGTGGCTACAACTGGGCCGTTGGACTTGCGCGGAAGGGACCGACTTGCGCTTAAGAGGCCGCGAGACCTTGGTCCATGGTTTCTTTCGAGAAACCTCTTCCGCAGACGAGGAATAAATGGGCTCTCTCGTCTTCGTGTGGGTGGGGCGATCTTGGTTAGATACGCCCGAAACCACGGAGGGAACGTCTGTTCGCTGATTAAAGCCTCTCGAACCCTTTGGTCGTACGACATTGCTTCTCCCCTGGGCTTGGGAGCTTGCAAGAGGTCCCGGACTGGGAGGACGACAGGCACGAACAGACGAACCCTCAAGCGCAACACTATCCACAACACTTTCCACAACACTACCACTCACTTTATCACTACCCACTGCACTCTTGCACTTCAACTCCTTGACGTCTGCCATGAGTTGGTTACGGTCACTAGCCAAGGACTCGACTCTCTCACCCAGAGCCTGGATGGCACGCATCATATCTGCCATCGAAGGTTGTTGAGTGCTAGAAGGGGGATCAGGAGCAACCACTACAGGGGAAGGAATAGGTTGTGGGGCATGAGGAGAGGAAAATTCAACGGAGCGAGATGAACTTCTCCTGACTCTATCTCTCTCTAGCCTACGTGTATATTTCTGGAATTCGATGAAATCGAATTCCGAAAGCCCAACGCATTCCTCACATCGATCTTCCAATTGACAGGTCTTATCCCGACAATTGGAACAAACGGTGTGAGGATCGATAGAGGCCTTCGGAAGACGCCTTGAACAGTCCCTAGCATTACACTTCCTGAACTTAGGGACTTGAGAAGGGTCAGCCATTTTGAATTAGTCAAAGGGGAATTCAAAATCTATCCAAAGTCGTCAACAAATAATCCGATATCAACAAAAGAATGCAAGGATGTATTGAAGATAACGTCTGCAAAGCGAAAGCTCAAAACTAGAAATGTGTACTTCACCAAAATATGTGAAAACCAATCCAGTAAGCAACAGCGAATTTAGTAGGTCTTGCCGGTGGCACGACAGAGAGAAAATTGAGTTCTGTGTTTACATTGAGTACTGAGTACCTGCACGACAGATGGCGCTGTTGAAGTACACCCCCTACCTGCATAGCGATCGCTGGCGGATTTTGAGCGTAGAGTTTTTCTGTCGGGCAGCAGAGCTGCAGCTTATATAATCACCGGCTAAGTTTAATATTGAAAATAGACTTTTCCATTTGAAGAACTAAGCTTGTGTGAAACTGGGTTATGTAGACTTTTAACTAGAATAAAAATGTTTATTAATACCTCTCAAGATGAAAGGCATAGACACACTAGCGCTAGCTAAGGTAAAGCATAAAACATGAAAAGGGCATAATAACACTTACAAGTTGTTATTAATTATCAAGCATGGTTGACGTGAATTTTACACTTTCAGAACTTCTTAGTGTCAGGATTGAACATATAATTAGGTAACTCTGGTAATTTATAATTAGTCAATTTCTAATTAGCCCTACAAATTATTGCTGAAAAAAAAATAAAATAAAAATTGAAGTTACATATTTAAAAAAAAAAAAAAAATTGTAGAATATATGACCTGAAATAATGACATAAATATAAATACACAGCATAAAATTGATAGCATCACTATCATGACTGAAATATGATATTTTAATTATAAAATAATTTTTTGAATATACTTACCCGGTGAATATATAATAGCTGAGCCTCCGGCGGCTCGACAGAAAAAACACAAAAACTCGTGAGCGATCGCTATGAAGGTTGCGGGTGTGCCCACTAGCGCCAACTATCGGCCAGATACCGCATATACATGTAAACAGACCCAATTCTTCTCATCCCGCTGGGTCTCTATCGGGGAGGAAGGGGGGGCCTTTAATTTATATATTCACCGGGTAAGTATATTCAAAAATTTATTTTATAATTAAAATATCATTTTTAAATATTTAACTTAGCCGGTGAATATATAATAGCTGATTCACACCCATGGTGGTGGGTAGAGACAAGAGTTAATTAAGTTTACAGCGTATATGCTTAGAGTTTTTGACAGTTATATCATAACAAAACCCAAATATATATAGGTACCTGGTAAGGAAGTTGACTTAGACGATTACTCTGCCTTATTAGTCTGTCTTCCTCACGAAGCCCAGCGATCCTCTTAGGATGCTGAAAGACTCCCAGGAGCTGAAGTATCAAGGGCTGCAACCCATACAACAGGACCTCATCAAACCCCTAATCTGGGCGCTCTCAAGAAATGACATTTGACCACCCGCCAAATCAAAAAAGGATGCGAAAGGCTTCTTAGCCTTCCGTACAACCCAATTAAAAAACATTTCAAGAGCAGATTAAAAGGATATTGGAATTAAGGGAATGTAGTGGTAGAACCCTTACCCACTACTGCATTCGCTGTAACGAATGGACCCAGTGTGTAGCAGTCCTCGTAAAGAGTCTGGACATCTTTTAAGTAAAATGACGCGAATACCGACTTGCTTCTCCAAACGGTCGCGTCCATAATACTTTGCAGAGATTTATTTTGCTTAAAGGCCACGGAAGTTGCTATAGCTCTTATTTCGTGCGTCTTAACCTTAAGCAAGCATCGGTCTTTTTCATTCAAGTGAGAATGAGCCTCTCGTATTAAAAGTCTGATAAAATATGACAAAGCATTCTTTGACATAGGCAATGATGGTTTCTTAACTGAGCACCATAATGCCTCAGATCCACCTCGTAAGGACTTAGTACGAGCTAAGTAGAACTTAAGAGCTCTAACTGGACACAGCACTCTTTCAAGTTCGTTGCCTACGATCTCTGACAGGCAAGGTATATCAAAAGACTTAGGCCAAGGACGAGAAGGCAGTTCATTTTTTTTGGCCAGGAAACCAAGTTGAAGTGAACATGTGGCTTTTTCTGTAGAAAAGCCGATGTTCTTACTGAAGGCATGAATTTCACTGACCCTTTTAGCCGAAGCCAAGCACACTAGGAAAAGCGTCTTGAGGGTGAGATCCTTCAGGGAGGCTGAATGTAATGGCTCAAACCTGTCTGACATGAGGAACCTTAGGACCACGTCTAAGTTCCATCCAGGAGTTGCCAAACGACGTTCCTTAGAGGTCTCGAAAGACTTAAGGAGATCTTGGAGATCTTTATTGTTGGAAAGATCTAAGCCTCTATGACGAAGGACCGAAGCCAACATGCTCCTGTAGCCCTTAATCGTGGGAGCTGAGAGGGAGCGAACATTTCTCAGATGTAAAAGAAAATCTCCGATTGGGCTACAGAGGTACTGGAAGAGGACATAGATGCTGGCTTGCACCAATCTCGAAAGACTTCCCACTTCAACTGGTATACTCTGATGGTAGAAGCTCTCCTAGCTCTCGCAATCGCACTGGCTGCCTCCTTCGAAAAGCCTCGAGCTCTTGAGAGACTCTCGATAGTCTGAAGGCAGTCAAATGAAGCGCGGGGAGGCTTTGATGAACATTCTTTACGTGGGGCTGACGTAAGAGATCTACCCTTAGAGGAAGACTTCTTGGAATGTCTACCAGCCATTGAAGTACCTCGGTGAACCACTCTCTCGCGGGCCAGAGGGTAGCAACCAACGTCAACCTTGTCCCTTCGTGAGAGGCGAACTTCTGCAGTACCTTGTTGACTATCTTGAATGGTGGGAATGCATATAAGTCCAGATGAGACCAATCCAGTAGAAACGCGTCTATGTGGATTGCTTCTGTATCTAGGACTGGTGAGCAATAGATTGGTAACCTTTTGGTCAACGAGGTGGCAAAGAGGTCTATGGTGGGTTGACCCCAAGTAGCCCAAAGACTCTTGCCCACGTCCTTGAGGAGGGTCCATTCCGTGGGTATCACCTGACCCCTCCGACTGAGACAGTCTGCCAAGACGTTCAAGTCCCCCTGGATGAATCTCGTCAACAGGGAGATGCCTCGATTTCTTGACCATATGAGAAGGTCCCTTGCGATCTCTGACAGCGTGAGGGAGTGTGTGCCTCCTTGCTTGGAGATGTACGCCAAAGCTGTGGTGTTGTCTGAGTTGACCTCTACCACTTAGTTTCGAAGAAAGCTTTCGAATTTCATCAAGGCCAAGTGGACTGCTAATAGCTCCTTGCCGTTGATGTGCATGCTCTTCTGACTTGAGGTCCACAGACCCGAGCATTCCCGACCGTCCAGGGTCGCACCCCAACCCAAATCCGACGCGTCTGAGAACAACACGTGGTTTGGGTTCTTGCCTGCTAGGGATAGTCCCTCTCTCAGACTGATATTGCTGTCCCACCATTTCAGGCATGCCTTTACTGGTTCGGAGACTGGGAATGATACCGTCTCTAACGTCTTGTCCTTGTTCCAGTGAGAGGCTAGATGGAACTGGAGAGGCCGAAGGTGTAGTCTCCCTAGCGAGACAAACTGCTCCAGGGATGAGAGAGTCCCTACGAGACTGTTCCAACTCCTGACTGAACAAACGTTCTCTTTTCAGCATTAGTTGGACTTCGAGCAGGGCTTGTTCTATTCGGGTGGCAGACGGAAAAGCCCGAAAAAAAAACTGGACTGCGAATCTCCATCCCCAAATATAGAATAATCTGGGATGGGATCAGTTGGGACTTTTCTAGGTTGACCAAAAGTCCCAACTCCCTGGCCAGACTCAACGTCCAATGTAGATCCTGCAGACAGCGAAGACTGGACGATGCTCTGAGAAGCCAGTCGTCCAAGTACAGGGAGGCTCGGATTCCCGATAGATGGAGGGATTTTGCCACATTCCTCATGAGCCTCGTAAACACGAGAGGAGCAGGACTGAGGCCAAAGCACAGGGCTCGAAACTGGTACCCCACATTCCTGTAAACAAACCTCAGAAACGGTTGGGAATCCGGGTGTATAGGAATGTGGAAGCATGCCTCCTGAAGGTCGAGAGAGACCATCCAGTCGCCTTCCATTAATGCTGTCAAGACAGCCTGGTAGACTTCATCGTGAAGTTTGTCTTGACAATGAACACATTGAGCGCACTTGCCTCTTACGTACTCCTGCAGTGAACATGGCTGCCAGATCATTGGAGCCATCCCTGATAGACTTGTTCCTGCAGAGAACGTGGCTGTCAGATTATTGGAGCCATCCCTGATAGCCTTGTTTATGCATGACATAATTGTACAGCAAAACTTCAAACGCTCGAAAAAAAAACTCCTAACAGGAGATGGTCTAGCTCTGAAGCCGACCATAAAATCTTGGAGCGTCTCATGGCCAGGCGCCAGGGAGAGTCTATGAGGTTTGAGAAGTCTATCTGGGCAGAGGCAGGAACTCCCAAGCCGAGAACTTCTCCTGTGTCATATCAGACTCTCGCTCTATAACCCAGCTTAAAAGTAGGGAAAGCAAAGGCTGTCTCCCCCAAACTCCTCCTGGTGATTAACCAGTCGCCTAGCAAACGTAAAGCTCTCTTAGAAGAGCGAGAGAGCACTAGCTTAGAAAACAACGGCTTCGAAGTAGCTAGGCCTAGTGTAAACTCTGACGTTTAGGCGAACGAGGAGCAGCAGTTACAAAAAGATCCGGACAAAGATCCTTAAAAATCAGCATGATTTATTTAAAGTCCATAGAGGGCTGAGCAGCTTTAGGCTCCTCTCCGTCTGACAGAGTCCTCAAGGGAATATCAGTAGGAGGGGGATCAGCAACTTCCTCATCTGAAGGAACCTTGTCCGACAATTGCCGAGTCTCAAGCAAGGGAGAGACCTGCCGTGGTGGCAATGCTTGACAAGCAGAGTCCACACGCAAAGGAGCAACAGTAGCAGTCAAGGACGCTATGTCATGTAACTGCTTAAAAGACTGACCAGCAACAACAACAGGTGCGGGAGGACGCTCGACGTCAACTCGAGACTGCCTTGACTGCCTAGACTGAGCAGTCAAAACAACTCTTGACTGCGGTGATTGACGCTCAACGTCAAAACAAGTCAACTATGCTGGTTGGCGAACGTCCTGAACGTCAACAAGAGCAAGCGGCAGCGGCTGAACGTCCACAAGCGGCTGAGAGTCAACACGGGACTGCATCGAGTGAGGCTCTACAAAACATGATTGACGTGACTTTGTAACGTCAATGTCAACAGGACGAGCAAAGGCTCGTTTGGGCGGCTGACGGCCAGGATCTCGATCAGCTAAGCGGCGAGGATCATCGTGAACCTGCTCAGCAGAATAGTCCTCCATAAGAGAGGCAAGCTTATTCTGCATGTCTTGCAGTACAACCCATTTAGGATCAACGGGAATGGGTGCGGTAAGAGACGAGGGTAACGTCTGTGACTGCAAAACCTTGCCTACAATAAAACTCTCGGAGCCTGTGTTACGCTTTTGTTTAGGCGGCGAGCAGTCTTCCGATGACTGCATAGGGTCAGAGCTGTCCCAATGGCTACAACCAGGACGCTGGACCTGTCCTGAAGGGACTGACTTTCGCTTTAAGGGCCTCGAAACCTTGCTCCACGGTTTCTTACGCGAAAAGCCTTCGGATGACGAGGAGAAAATCGTCTCGCTCGTCTTATGGTAGGGGCGGTCTTGATGAGACACGCCTGAAACCATAGAGGGAACGTCTGTTCGCTGATCAAGGCCTCTCGAACCCATAAGTCGTACGACATTACTTCTCCCCTGGGCTTGGGAGCTTGCAAGAGGTCCCGGACTAGGCGAACGACAGGCACAAACAGACGAACCCTCGGTCGCAACACTGATAACACTCTGCGCAATTATCACTTTATCACTACGATTTTCTGTTTTGCACTTACTTCACCGAAATCGAATTTTTCAACAATTCACATTAGGCATGAATAAAACTGATTTCTACCTGAAGCACGCAATTCTACCCTACAACAAAAGGTTATAATTGCGAACTAAGTCGTATAATGTAAGCACATTAATACAAGCAAAAAACAGTAAACATATATTAAGATAAAAAGATCAGTGACTGGGGAGGAGACTAAACACTAGTTCATTCAAAACTACGTTTTCAATCTCTCACCGTACAGTGCCTTGGGACGAGAATAAAAACTAAAAACGTTTTATCCTTTCTCCCCGTACAGAGACTTGGGACGAGAGTAAAAAACTGACTCGAGAACAACGTTACTCGCTTGGGACGAGAATAAAGATCGGAACGTTCTCTCTTCCTCTCTCTCTCTCCGTCTCTCTCTCTCTCTCTCTCTCTCTCTCTCTCTCTCTCTCTCTCTCTCTCTCTCTCTCTCTCTCTTGATTTCACACCGAAGAGAAAAGCCCACTCACCTTTCGTCAATAAACAGGTTATTTGACCAAAGGAAAAAACTGAAAGGACTAAGAAATTGAAAATTAACAAGTTCCTTTAAATTAGTATTTAAAACATTTAAGTTTGAAAGAAGAATGAACAAAACGTCAGAATCGATTTACTCTTTCTGCAAAGTGAAACCGTGAATCTCTCTCTCTCTATCGTAACGATAGAGCGCAAACTGCGTAGCATAAATAAACCAAACGTTAGTTCATCTTTCAAAACAGTACGAAGACTATTCAAAGAAAATCTTTCATAAAATATCTACTAAAAAATATTCATTTAATAAGTTTTAAATCATTTGCTCTGTAAAAGTTATTTACGATTGAAAGGGCTCAACGTTGTTTAACTTCGGTTTCCAAGTTAGGACCGCCTACTCTCGGATTAGGGGAGGAATAGGTAAGGTCGCATATAAACAAATCATTAAAATTTATCTTGATGTTTATTATAAATGGAAAGCTAATCGAAGAGGCCTAATAAAGGCGGTTGAGATATAAAATATATAGAGGAAAATCTATAATTAACAACAACAATTTATAACGTGATAAGATAATTGCTAAAAGCCTAAAACACACTTCCGTACTAAGGGAAGGGTCGGCCATTTTTAAAAGTCAAAGAAAGTCCAAAAAACAATCCAAAGTCATCAACAATTAAATCTATCCAGAAAAGAGTTCAAGATTTAAGTTGAAGATAAAACACCTGCACTGCGAAAGCTCAAACAAAAATGAAGTACTTCACCAAGTCTGTTGAAAAACTCCAGGTTATACAGCAAGTAATGGTACGTCTTGTCGTTCAGACCGACAGAGAAGAATTGGGTCTGTTTACATGTATATGCGGTATCTGGCCGATAGTTGGCGCTAGTGGGCACACCCGCAACCTTCATAGCGATCGCTCGCGAGTTTTTGTGTTTTTTCTGTCGAGCCGCCGGAGGCTCAGCTATTATATATTCACCGGCTAAGTTAAATATTTAAAAAATGTTGTTTTATGACACTACTCCTTACTCAGTACTGTCTCAGTTAAGCCTTTTGATTACCTGCCACGCTTTTTCAACATCATGCGATTCCGTAAATCGAGAACAAACTGCAAACCTGAAAGAATAGTGTAAAATTAGATATTTTTAAATTTCAGTCCCATTGGTTATCACTTTTCAACTTTGCATTTAAGAATCACACGCAAAGCTTCAGAAGAAGATGCTGTCAATATGATGCACAGTAATCTATAGTCCATTTCTTTTAGCAAGTCATATTTGCACCAACTCGCAACGGTGCCCTTTTAGCTCGGAAAAGTTTCCTGGTCGCTGATTGGTTAGAATTATCTTGTCCAACCAATCAGTGATCAGGAAACTTTTCTGAGCTAAAAGGGCACCGCTGCAAGTAGGTGCAAATGTGCCTCACTAAAAGAAATGGACTATAATTTAAACACTGTAAGACCGATTATTATTAGAAAGAATCCAATACTGTTGGAAGCGACCTGCACTATAAAGAAATGTGATGTCTTCAACCATGAAATATAAACATTGACTTCATACTGATGTTTCTGTACTTTTAAAGGGATTTTGACGTAGGAAAAATCTATTTCTGGGCGAGGGACCTGTGCCGCCCAGTGAATAAGCTCCATTTAGCACTTATTCTTAGGTAATTTACTGCTAAATATACCAGAGAAAAAATGTAAAGGAGTGCTAGGTTAACTAGCTCGCTCACCTATTGGTGTCGGTATAAAATTGGGCGTATAATCCAGAGGTCCCGCACTATTTAGATTCATCCACGACAAAGACCCCAATAGAGGAGAGCCGTTCAACCTCACTCGGCACCACCAACTCTGCATCCGCTCAGAACCCAACTCCTTAGCACCCAAAGTTTGGGGACTCCAAGGGAGAGGAGCTGGGAGGGTTCACTGGGCGGCACAGGTCCCTCGCCCAGAAATAGATTTTTCCTACGTCAAAATCCCTTTTCTGGGCTCGAACCTGTGCCGCCCAGTGAATCTATACAAGAGAAATGTCACCAAACTTGCAAAATAAAGGAAAAACATAAGCGTAAGGAAAATACAAGATGCTTTAATCAGAGATGAGTGCCAAAAAACAATTATAAGGGTGTCTTAAAAGGAACATAAATCCACTTGGTAGAACAACTGACAAATAAGGTAAGGTATAATAATGCCGTGAGTGATAATATATACAGATACTCAGGAGTTAAAGATTTACAAATATAATAATAGTATTCAGGTGCGAAACCAACGAATACAAATAGGGTATAAATGAGGCAGGTAAGGGGGAGAGATAAAGTGACCAGGAATTAACATGTGAGTTACCTGGGAGTAACTACGCTCCCTGCAGCTACTGTAGAAAATTTTAGGGCTTCCAAATGTTTAAGGTAGTGTTTCTTGAACACTGACGGTGATTTCCACCCTGTATACCTGGAAAGGTCCGTAAAATTCATGTGGTGAAAAAAGTTCACCGAAGTAGCAACCGCTCTGATATCATGTGCAAGAGGAAAAGAGTCAGGGCTAGCTTGTTTAATAAAATACAAAATTTGTTGCCTGATCCCTTTAATGGTAATGGTACCACCTTGTTCTCTAACGAATAGAGGCCCCGAGGAGTTAGAGGAGGTCCGGGATAAATAAGACCTAAGAGTAGCAATAGGGCACAGAGACGGATCTTGCGTGAGGGGAACAATTTTCCAGGAGGACCATCTGTTCTGAGGGTCTTCATTCTTAGCCAAAAAGAATTTGTTAGGCGAAAGAAGGACCTCTCCCGAAGGAAGGAACTCAATATGACCCGGGTCTCTCGACAAGGCTGCCAGTTCAGAAATTCTTGCCCCGGAAGCCAAGCTCACCAGGAAAAGTGTTTTCCTGAAAAGGGGAATGTAATCACAAGAACTGTTAATGGTATCAGAAGCCAATTTGAGTACATCATTAAGGAACCAGGTCACCGGGGTAGGACGAGTAACCGGTTTCAGTCTGGCACAAGCTTTCGGAATTGAAGCTAACAAAGAGTCGGTTAAGTCTATGTTAAAACCTACTAGGAAGATCTTTTTCAAAGCAGATTTAATAGTGGTGATAGTATTGGCTGCCAGACCTGATTCTAATAAAGTTCTAAAGAAAGTGACTGTAAGGTTCAAGTTCATACAGTGCACGTCTGAGTCCATCAAAAATTTTGCCAACTTTTCAACTGCAGAATCATATTGGCGGATGGTGGAATCCCGTTTATCTGATTCTAGAAACAAGGTGTTTTGAGGATCGATATTGGCACCATGCATGGCCGCAAACTTCATGAAGTCCATAAAGTTAGGGCGCTCTGAATGTTTGAGAAAGCGTACACAACGCGTGTTTGTACTATCTGAGACAGAACCGGATTGGGTATCGGGTGAGGATATAGTCTCAACTCTCGCAGGAGAGGCTACCAGTTGCTCTTGGGCCAATTGGGTGCGACCAAGGCTACTTGTCCCTTGAAGGATCTCAGTTTGTCTAGGACTTTCAGTAAAAGATTCACCGGGGGAAAGAGATAAATCCTTTCCCAGATGTCCCAATTCTGTGACATGGCGTCTGTGGCGTAAGCCTGAGGGTCTAGATTGGGAGCCACATATACTCTCAATTTGTGGTTGGACTCCGTGGCGAAGAGGTCCACTTGGAGACCGGGAACCCGAGAGAGAATCCACCGGAATGACTTTAGATCGAGTGACCATTCCGATTCTAGAGGGGAGGTCCGGGACAAGGCGTCTGCCACTACGTTCCGGACTCCCGCCAGGTGGACAGCTGAAAGATGCCAACGGTTCAAGGCTGCTAGGGAGAATATGGCTACTAGAACATGGTTCAGGGGCCCTGATTTTGACCCGCCTCTGTTGAGGCAGCGGACCACCACTTCGCTGTCGAGGACCAGACGAAGGTGTTGTCTCTTGGGTAGAGCGAGACGTTTCAGGGTTAGAAGAACTGCCATGGCCTCCAGCACATTGATGTGAAATTGGCGGAATAAGGGAGACCAAAGACCTTGAACTTTCCTGAGCTGAGAATAGCCACCCCAACCTGATAGGGATGCGTCCGTGTGAATGATTAGCTTCGGAGGCGGAAACCGAAGGGGAACTGACTTTGACAGATTGTTGGCTCTTGTCCAAGGAAGAAGTCTCTCCCGTAGAATGGGAGGAAGGCGGACTTTCCTGTCCCGGAGCTTCCGGTTCGCCCTCGAACGCCAGACACGGTTGATATCTTTCAATTTTGCCTTCAGAAGTAGATCCGTCACTGAGGCAAATTGAAGGGACCCCAGAATCCTCTCTTGGAGTCGTCTGGAACTTACTTTGTCTTTGAGAAAGCGTTTGGTGTTCCTCGCAATCTCTAACCTCTTGGGTTTGGGAAGACACAGAGTATGAGATATAAGGTCCCATTGCAGGCCGAGCCAATGGAACTTTGATTTCGGAAGAAGACGGGACTTCTTGAAGTTGATCTGGAAGCCTAGAGATTGAAGATATTGGATGACTCTGTGAGTGGCTTTTAGGCAATTTTGGGAGGTGTCTGACCAAATGAGCCAGTCGTCCAGATAGGCTACTACTTGAATCCCCTGATTTCTGAGTTCCTGAACAGCGACTTCTGCTAACTTTGTGAAGATCCTTGGGGCGATGTTGAGCCCGAAAGGCATCACCTTGAAGGAGTAATTTTTGTCCCCTAGGCGGAAGCCTAGATACGGACGGAAGTGTCTCGCTATCGGGACGTGATAATAGGCGTCTGTAAGATCGATAGAGGTGGTGACGGCCCCACGGGGAAGTAAGGTCCGCACCTGCGAGACGGTAAGCATTCGAAACTTGTCGCATTGAATGGACAAGTTGAGAAGGGATAGGTCTAGAATCACTCTTCTCTTGTCCGAATCCTTCTTCGGGACACTGAACAGCCGACCCTGAAACTTCAGGTGTTTCGTTTCTTGAATGGCGTTCTTTTGTAACAGATCCTGGACGAATTCGACTAGGTCCGGAGTGGAATGTTGATGAAATTTGTTCGGAGGAGGAGGCCCTTGAATCCAACTCCACCCCAGTCCCTTGGAGATGATACTGAAAGCCCAGGGACTGAACCTCCATTTGTTGCGGAAGGCATAAAGCCTCCCCCCTACCTGCTGCACCTCAGTATTGGCTTGAGGAGTTGCCTCCACGTCCGCCTCGGAAGTTCTTTCCCTTGCGAAAGAATTTTCCTCTACCCCTGTTCTGGTTTGAACCACGGTGGTAGCCTCTACCTCTGTTATAACTCTGGGAAGAGCTATGAGCCTCATAAGACTGGTTAAAGGCAGGAGAGGTGGTGGAGGCACCGGAAAGCTGGCTCTTAGGGAGCAGAACGGTGACATAGTCGTCCGAAGGAGCCTGAGAGGTAGAAGGCTGCGCAGGAGCAACGGGAGATGGAGGAAGAGGCAGTCGGAAATTGGACGAACTACTCTGCTGTTGCCTGAACTGGGTGGAGGTATACGGGCGGAGCTTCTTCCTACCCCGGGCTTGGTAATTTACGGGGTCATATTTCCGTTTAGGAGTCAAACCCCAACGGGCTTTAAGGCTCTGATTGACTCTAGTGGCCTCTGCCAAGACTTCCTCCACAAGATCCTCAGGGAAGAGATTTGAACCCCAGCAGGAGGACCGGATAAGCTTATTAGGCTCGTGCCTAATAGTCGCCTCAGCCAGGACGTGTTTGCGACACCTACGTTTAGCAATAGCGAAGTCATAAAGATCATAATACAATGACTGCAACGTAGCCTTATTGAGAGACTTAAAGATACTCTCAGTATCATAAGTCAAGGCTATCGACTCCGTGGATGTGGCCAAGTTCAGAGTTCGGCCAACACGTAGGCGGGAATCATACTCCTGTTTAATGAGGGATTCCGGGAGACGGGGAAGCCGCTCACTAAACATAACTGAGGCACAGTCCGCTGAAAGCTTGCCAGAGGTAAAAGTGGTATGGACATTGTCCCAACACTCAATGCCAGAAGGAAGAAGGAGGGAGATCGGATCCACCTCTCGGATGGGAGGCAAGGGCTTCTCCTCCAGAGCATATTGGAAAGCAAGCTCTGCTACCTTATTGACGCATGGAGTCACGGTGTTTTTATCCATTAAAAACATTGTGAAGGAACTCTTATACGGCGTCAACATGGTGTTGGTGCAACCAATGTCGTTCAGGAACCTAGCCCAAACAGATTGGGCTTGTTCTTTTGGGAAGATGACGGTCTCTTTGGGGACCTTATCTAGCCGAACCAGAGCTTCCTCGGTAAGCCTGGCATAACCATGAAATGGAAATGCCAGACCAGGAGGAAAGAATTCAAAGTCCTCTAGAGGACGAGTGCCAAGACCTTCCAAAGTTAACATTCCGTCTGAGAACGGAGAATGAAGAGCCATGCGCCAAGGATTATTCTTGGTAAACGGCGGGAGCTTAGAGGCATCCGGGATGAGAGAGCTTTGGACTCGCTCCGGAGCACCTTGCTCTAATGCCCCAAGTCTCTGACCGATGTTAGAGAACATCGTGTCCATCTTGGCCTGCATTTCCGACACCAACTTAGCTTGCATCTCCGACACAATGCGAAGCATGGCTGATTCGGAAAGGCCCGGGCTAGGAGCAGGAGTGGCGGATTGTACTCCCGGGTCGTGAGACTTAGAGGAGGAGCCGGAAGCCTTAGATGACGGGTTTGTATTCAGCTTAGAACTATGGGAAGCCTTGTGAGGCTTACGAGCTTTAGGTAAGGTTCTAGATGTAGACTTATCCTTGGGGGGAACCGGGTGTGATCGTTGAGACGAATCACGGTCCCCAGAAAAACCATGAAAGGAAGAGCGATCAGAAGAAGAAGAAAGAGCGGGGCTGAGGATAGGAATCTCAGCGCCGGTAACACCTGCCTCACTTACCACCCTACCTGCGTCCGGATCATCCAATAACATGGGTTCGACGTCCAGGTTCATGGAAGCAACATTGTCTTCCAGATCTCCGGGGGCATCCGACGGATCTTGATCTTGATCAATAAACCCCGCTATGGTGGCATCAATGTGGGCAATGATAGGAGCTGCAACATGCCTAGCCACAGCGGCTGAAGACTTGGCGTTAGGATAGACCATGGCACAATAGTCTTCGGATAGGACGTAAGGCTGCTTGGATTTCACGTTTCGGGCAAAACCACCAACCCACACTTTCAGTGTGGCCCGAGCCGCAGACTTTTGCTCCGGGGATGCCTGAAATAATAGTGGGAATTATAAAAAGGCAGACTCCCAGTGGTCCTTCAAGACCATAGAAATCTTACTAAATAGTGTATGTATACCAAAAAAGGTAAGATAAATAAGAAGGCAACATAGCCAACAGGACTCACCGAGTCAGATTCAAGGGTGGTGATGAGGTCAAAACAGACCATGCAGTTATCAGGGTGCCAGACCACGATGTCCTCCAGCTGAACCCCGCAGAGGGCGTGAGACCGACATACGGTATGCCCACAAGGCTGATGCAGAACAGCCGCACAGGCCGTCGTCTGACAATGCACCATCTATAAAAAGAATAGTATATGAGAAACTGTAATTCTCTTAAGTAGGGGCGGGTCCGGAGGACCCGGGACTAACATAAGTCTAACTTAAGACTAGAACTTAACTGTAATACTCTTAAGTAGGGGCGGGTCCGGAGGACCCGGGCCTAAACATAAGTCTAACTTAAGACTAGAGTATAGCTATCCATTCCGGTCGAGCCGGGAGCATAAAAAGGATGCAACAAAGGATTAAGACACATAGTGTCTGATTTCCCGGGGCGAGGTTAAGCCCCGGGCCGGGAAATAAAAGTATATCCATAAACCAATTCATATAGGAACTCCGAGATAGTAATCTGTCATATATATAAACATATATAATCATAGGAACTGTTATAAATTAATAGGGGGGCGGAACTGTAGATAAGAACCGCCAACCGAACCCGGAGGGTTTCGTATAACATAATAAAAGTGTGATAAGTGAATATAAAATAGGGTGCACCGGGATCCAACTCTGTTGACCGGTGGCCAACCCGTCTAGACAGAGACGAACCCGCCGGGACACCCGGAGGACAAAGTCCATAAACACTGAACTACCCCCTCTAAAAGGAGGGAAGGCAACGGTCCCCTAGGGGAGGGGGGAGAGAAGCCTAGCCGCCCACCTAGCGAGAGGGGGAGCTTGGGGGAGGATCACGTGATACGGAGCAGCAGGGCTACCAACTGACGATCCCCAACCAGACAGATCAAACGGAGTAATAGCACAAATATTCATTATAATAGTAATAGCGTTGAAAAATTATATAAATATACACATAAAAAATTTAGGGCAAGGCATGCAACATAAATAAATCACAAAGGACACACCTGATGACTTATAAAATAAAATTGCCGCCTAGTAACGAAGGTCGGCAAGCCATAACGATACGTAACTGATATCGGCCCTAAAAATGAACCACGAGGGTTCTAAACGCTAAATAATGAATATCCACAATAACAAATAACATTTAATTAATAATAAAAATAATACACATAGTAACACCGCGAGTGAAACTAAAAGCTCTCAAAACAGGAGTACCAACTGTAAGCGGAATCAAGCAAGATCGATATGAACGAAGAGAATAAACTCCTATAATTTAAATATTAAACGATCTAGAATGCTCAAAACACAGCAAAACATAGCTTGGTACTTAACTTAGACGGTGTCTCCTGGGAAACCGACGAAGAAGCCATAATCCAGTGGAAAATAAGCGAAATACGAGAGCACAACAAAAAAGCGGGTTACAACACAGGCGTGCTAAAAGGAGTTGGGTTCTGAGCGGATGCAGAGTTGGTGGTGCCGAGTGAGGTTGAACGGCTCTCCTCTATTGGGGTCTTTGTCGTGGATGAATCTAAATAGTGCGGGACCTCTGGATTATACGCCCAATTTTATACCGACACCAATAGGTGAGCGAGCTAGTTAACCTAGCACTCCTTTACATTTTTTCTCTGGTATATTTAGCAGTAAATTACCTAAGAATAAGTGCTAAATGGAGCTTATTCACTGGGCGGCACAGGTTCGAGCCCAGAAATACCCGACTACTAGTTTGCCTTGATGTTGGTTCAAAATAACCTTTATTTCCTAACTTATCCTATCAGTGACCAGGAACTTGAAGTTTAGAATGTTACATGGAAGTGATAGACTATAATTCCCTCCAAACTATAACTGCAATTTCTTTTCCAAGTTAACTTATGGAGATCAGCTTAAAATAATTTCTAATATTATTCACAATTTTAGTTTGGTACTATTCTGATACGATCAGCCATAGTTCAGGGAGGTTTCTTTAACCAGTAATACCATATATTTCTATACAATGTTAATATGAACAACACATTGGCCACTTCTTCCCCCACAAGTCACTTTACAAACATGATGGATATCACAAATTATTAGTAATTTGTATTTTTCCCAACATACTTACCGAGAAACACTTTCATAGGAGTTACCTGGAACCTCCTCTCAAACGACCAGAGTTTTGTGTAGTTTACCCAACTCCCATTTTCTATCATGATAGGCCTAGTGGAGGAATACGTGCCCTGAGGGCAATACCAAGCCAGGCCACATGCTTCCCAGGTCGTAGGCTTCAGTAAGTTTTCTGGTCGCGTCGCGTTATCACACGACGCTGCTCTGCTCTCAGTGCGGCCCTTTGTGTCTCGTGGCCACGTGGTTACCACATGGTCCGTTGTGCTCTGCCTGCGCGCTAGTGCTTTATCTACCGATTTTTCAGAAAACATAGCATGGCTCTTCTTAGGCTAAACATGAACCAGTATATTTATTTTACAGTTTGATATTTACTTCAACATTTTCTAATTATTAGTTACACCTCAAGATTGTAGTGAAGTATTTGGAAGAGCAAATACAGAATATATATATATATTGTGTTTCTGTTTCCTAACTCATTTCTAATTGTTTCTGAAGGTCATGTTGTAACTGGCGAGAGACCTTACATAACCTGCTACCAAGGATATTGGAAGGACACCTGACTAGATCACAGTGAAGCTCTTCCTAGAAGCATGGGGACTTGGGCAGTGTTACTGGATTTGATCTTCCAGAGAATGAAAATGCCTCATGACATAGGTTTTGTAAGACTCGATCAAACCTCCAAGGAGGTCATGAGGTATGTAGACTTCACACAATATTTACACGTTAATTTTTGAGTATTGAAGTTCTAAAGTCTTGAAATTGAATAGCTAACTGGTCTTTAATATCTATTTATTTCAATATGTTGCTTGTGATTATGGGTTGATAGTAGTAAAGGCCCATAAGACGGTGCTCCCCTGTTTTGACTAAAATATTCACTCATGCATAAGAACCTGATAAGGGCTAACTGAAAGTGGAAGGGATTTATTCAAATGACAGAATAGTGCTTATGGCACACTGCATTCAATACAAAAATAGACAAGTTTCTTATCTTGCTTCCTCTAACTTTTATTATAGGTTTTCTTTTCTTTCGATTTTTCTTTCAAGTGATTGCCTCGTCATTAGCAACAAGAGAAGCTTAGAAACAGAGGGTAAGAAACTAGTAGAGTTAGAATTTATCATACAGTTTCACCCACGCAATAAACTTATTACAAAGAGGGACTTTATCTGTTTCAGATGACCATGGTCATGTTTTGTCATTGAAATTTAAGAACAGTTATGAAAAATTTGCAAGAGATTTAGTTTGAAAGACACTGTCTTTCTTTGAAAATGCTTTTAAGTAAATAGTGAACTCATTTTGGATAAGTTTTTATTGCTTTTATATTATTCAATTTTCTTTAAAGTAAATATCCTTGGTCAAGATAGAGTAGTTTGTATACAGGGGTTTGGTTGCTATGGGCAACATAACTGATGAAATATAGGCCTTTGCACTGATTGACAAGATTAATTGTATAGTTGCTAAAATGAGTCTTAATATAGCTTACTAAATAGAACTGTATATGTTCATCTATATCTGTATTTCCTGCTCTGAAATATTTCAGGTACATTATATAAAATCCGGAGGACTTTATCAAAGCTGAGATCAGGATAGTTTAAAAAAAAAAAAAATGGAACAGACAACAAAGAAAACAAGCCAACAGGAGAGAGATTCTGGGACAAATTGGAGAAAAAAATGTGGTACCAAAACTGCTGCAAATATGACCTGAGCTTACAGCAGACATTACAAAGATAATAATAACAGAGAAATGAAGAATGAACCACTGGTAGTAGCATCAAGTATCCTCCATGTAAGAGAAAAGCAGATGAAGAAAGTCCAGTAGATAAATTCTGGTATTGTCTAGTAGTGGATTGTGAGCCAATATAGAACAGGGAAAGGTAGGCGGAATATTTTGAAAGTTTACTGAATGTTGAGGATAATAGGGAGGCAGATATAATTGCTGTTCCAGGTGTTGAGGTGCCGGTGATGGGAGATGAGAATGAGAGAGAGATTACAAGAGAGGAAGTGAGGAGAGCACTAGATGAAACGAGAGTAGGAAAAGCATCTGGTATGGATGGTGTGAGAGCTGAGATGTTGAAGGAAGGGAGTGTGACTGTACTTGAATGGTTGGTGAGATTGTTTAATGTGTGTTTTGTGTTGTCAATGGTACCAGTAGATTGGGTCTGTGCATGTATTGTACCACTATATAAGGGTAAGGGAGATGTGCATGAGTGTTGTAATTCAAGATGTATTAGTTTGTTGAGTGTAGTTGGAAAAGTGTATGGTAGAGTAATGATTAATAGGATTAAGGATAAAACAGAGAATGCAATCTTAGAAATACAGGGTGGTTTTAGAAGAGGTAGGGGTTGTATGAATCAGATTTTTACAGTTAGGCAGATCTGCTATCTAATATTAAAGTTGGCAGCAACTGATGCACAGTAATATTAAACTTGATCATATCATTGACAACCTTGTACCTGTAAAGGTTTGCTAGGTTCTTCTAAGGTGTGATGTACAGTAGGCACAATATGATTTGGAGTGCTGTCCGCTTAGGATGAATGATCAAGGCACAGACTACTCATGCTAAGAAAGGCGATTATTACTACATTAGATGTTTTAAAAAATACATGGTTGCAAAGCTTCTTGTTTTTATGATATTTACTCTTGCATGAAATATTGTTCCTGTTAAGAGATACTGTAAAATCATCAAATATTAATCATAGAAGGTATCATATCTCAACAGGCAAAAAGAGTAATCGAATATCTACTACACCACAATGTATACTCCAACCAGTTATACAAAGGAATTGGAGCCCTATCAGAACAGTAGCATGTGTAACATCAAATAGAAAATATCTGTATGATGCTGCACTGTATTTAGTCTAAAATTGACCCACAAAAAGAAACTTAAAAAGAAACTTAAAAAGAAAGGCCAGAAGGACTCCCCTAAACTTTACTTTCCTAGCTTATCGCGACTCCACGATAATGAATTCGACACACAAAATAGGGACCCAAAACAGGGACATGACAGGGACCCAAAACACAAAGACTCAGCCTGTTTTGGTGATGAGAGACAGTACAGCCTCTCATACGATGTCGCATGCACTGGTCTTGTACATCATCAGTAACATCATACTTTAAAAGGGTACAATATTAGTAATGTAACCTACAGATGATAATCAACAAAATAATTAATGTCTTGTACTTTCACATCAATAGATGAAAAATGTTTCGTATCTGAATGACTGGCTATTGGCAATTTACTCACATCGAACGAGATTTTCCACGAGACTTCGAGCATGACGACCTTCTCCTCCTCGAGATGCGGCTTCTGGAACGACGATGCCTCTGGAAAAGCACATCGTGAACCATTTAATTCATCTTATCATTTGATGCATTTACTTATCATATTCAATCTGTGATTGAGGAAGAAAGAAAGTAAGAGGAATAAAACTGAATAACTGAAATTGGCTCCAATGATTCACCTTATGGCTTCAACTTCCTAATCAACACATCAAATGAGAAAGTCAGTACGGAAGTTCCGCAACTTACAAACATTCAGATACAAACACAAATATCACTGAAATCGTAAATCTCAGATACAGAAATACTGTAACAAAACAATACTGTATCATTTAATTCAGTAAGCAAAATAACATTTGCGAATACTTGATATTTATGTCATACGAAATGGGGCTTTTCGTTGACTTTGGTAGCTAGAAATTGTAGGCCTAGGAGTCAGATTAGGCCTATCCTAGGACAAAATTTAATAAAATTTGACTTGAAAACAATTTGACTTATTAAGTTTGAGAAGCTGAGAACCTTCATTGTACTTTAAAATACACAACTGAAGAAAAAGGAATGAGTGAAGATGAACAAGATGTAAATTTTGAAGCCTGGAGAAAAATATTTGAATCGGCTGCTGCCTCTAAATAATAAAAAATGTTATTTTCCTTAGTAAAATAAATTTTTGAATATACTTACCCGATGATCATATAGCTGCATCCCTGCTGCCCGACAGAAAAAACCTACGGGAGGAATACGCCAGCGATCGCTATACAGGTGGGGGTGTACATCAACAGCGCCATCTGTCAAGTAGGTACTCAAGTACTCGATGTCAACAACGAACCAATTTTCTCCTCTGTCCCACTGGTTCTCTATTGGGGAGGAAGGGTGGGTCCTTTAATTTATGATCATCGGGTAAGTATATTCAAAAATTTATTTTACTAAGGAAAATAACATTTTTCAATATCAAACTTACCCGATGATCATATAGCTGATTCACACCCAGGGGGGTGGGTAGAGACCAGCATAACAAGTTGACATTATGAGCTAAGTATTCCGTATTTTATTTTAGCAGTTATTCAAAATAACAAGCATAAAATAAATAAGTACCTGGTAAGGAAGACGACTTGAACAATTACTCTGCCTTTTTAAGTACGTCTTCCTTACTGAGCCTCGCGATCCTCATAGGATGCTGAGCGACTCCTAGGAGCTGAAGTATGAAGGGTTGCAACCCATACTAAAGGTCCTCATCAAAACCTTTAATCTAGGCGCTTCTCAAGAAATGATTTTGACCACCCGCCAAATCAAGTAGGATGCGAAAGGCTTCTTAGCCTTCCGGACAACCCAAAAATATTTCAAGAGAAAGATTAAAAAGGTTCTGGAATTAGGGAATTGTAGTGGTGGAGCCCCCACCACTACTGCACTCGTTGCTACGAATGGTCCCAGAGTGTAGCAGTTCTCGTAAAGAGACTGGACATTCTTAAGATAAAAGACGCGAACACTGAATTGCTTTTCCAATAGGTTGCGTCGAATATATTTTGCAGAGATCTATTTTGTTTAAAGGCCACGGAAGTTGTGACAGCTCTAACTTCGTGTGTCCTTACCTTCAGCAAAGATTGGTCTTCCTCATTCAGAAGGGAATGAGCTTCTCGTATTAACAGTCTGATAAAAATAGGATAAAGAATTCTCTGACATAGGCAAAGATGAATTCTTAACTGAACACCATAAAGCTTCAGACGGGCCTCGTAAAGGTTTTAAAATAGAACTTAAGAGCTCTTACAGGACATAATACTCTTTTTAGTTAATTTCCAACCATACGATAAGTTTGGAATATCGAACGATATTGGTCAAGGCCGAGAAGGCAGCTCGTGTTTGGCTAGAAAACCAAGATGTAGAACATGTAGCCGTTTCGGATGAGAATCCGATGTTCTTGCTGAAGGCATGAATCTCACTGACTCTTTTAGCTGTGGTTAAGCATATCAGGAAAAGAGTCTTAAAGGTGAGATCTTTCAGGGAGGCTGATTGAAGTGGTTCGAACCTGTCTAACATAAGGAATCTTAGAACCACGTCTAAATTCCAACCAGGTGTAACCAAACGACGCTCCTTCGTGGTCTCAAAAGACTTATGGAGGTCCTGTAGATCTTTATTGTTGGAAAGATCTAAGCCTCTGTGACGGAAGACTGATGCCAACATGCTTCTGTAACCCTTGATAGTGGGAGCTGAAAGAGATCGCTCTTTCCTCAGATATAAGAGGAAGTCAGCTATTTGAGTTACAGAGGTACTGGTCGAGGATACGGATACTGACTTGCACCAGTTTCGAAAGATTTCCCACTTCGATTGGTAGACTCTAAGGGTGGATGTTCTCCTTGCTCTAGCAATCGCTCTGGTTGCCTCCTTCGAAAAACCTCTAGTTCTCGAGAGTCTTTCGATACTCTGAAGGCAGTGAGACGAAGAGCGTGGAGGCCTTGGAGTACCTTCTTTACGCGTGGCAGACGTAGCAGGTCCACCCTTAGGGGAAGAGTTCTGGGAACGTCTACTAGCCATCGAAGTACCTCGGTAAGTTATTCTCTCGCGGGCCAGAGGGAAGCAATTAGCGTCCACTTGTCCCTTCGTGAGAGGCGAACTTCTGCAGTACCTTGTTGACAATCTAGAACGGAGGGAATGCATATAGATCTAGATGAGACCAATCAAGTAGAAAGGCATCTAAAAGAACTACTGCTGGGTCCGGGATAGGTGAGCAAAGTATTGAGAGCCTCTTGGACATCGAGGCTGCGAAGAGATCTATGGTTGGCTGGCCCCAGGTGACCCAAAGTCTCTTGCATACATCCTTGTGGAGGGTCCAATATGTTGGAATTATTGTCCCTTCCTACTGAGACAATCTGCAAAGACATTCAAGTTGCCTTGGAAGAAACTTGTTACTAGTGAAAAGTCTAGACCTGTTGAACAGGAGAGGAGGTCACTTGCGAACTCGTACCATGTCAGAGAGTAGGTCCCTCCTTGCTAGGAGATGTACATCAAAGCAGGGAGTTGACCGTGTTCACCTCCACTACTTTGCCTTGAAGGAGAGACCTGAAGCTTTTCCAGGTCAGACGTACTGCCAGAAGCTTCTTGCAGTTGAAATGCATTGTCCTTTGACTCGAGTTCCATAATCCCTAGCATTCCCTACCGCCTAAGGTCGCACCCCAGCCTACGTCCGATGCGTCTGAGAAGAGAACGTGGTTGGGAGTCTGAACAGTCAGGGGAAGACCCTATCAAAGGTTGATAAAGTCCTTTCATCCAGTCAGACCAGACTTATCTTCCGGAAACCGGGATCGAGACCGCTTCTAGCGTCTTGTCCTTTTCCAGTGAAGAGCTAGATGAAACCGAAGAGGACGGAGGTGTAGTCTTCCAAGTGACACCAATTGAACCACGGATGACAGTGTCTTAACCAGACTCATCCACAGCCTGACAGGGCCGTGTTCCTTCTTCAGCATCTTCTGGATGGATAGCAGGGCTGGGGGTTGATCGTCTTGTTCAGCCATGTCCTCATCAGAGGGTTCCTCATCCGAAACTGATGAGGAAACGGCAACGGAGTGGGCAACGTCTGACTCGCTGAATCCGGTCGCACTGGTGGATGCGTGACGGAGCCGGACACAAGATCATGGTACTGCTGCACAGTCTGTGAACTGTCAACCATGGGGAAGCGAGGAAGTACAGCGACAACCCGAAACTGTCTAGACTGTCTGGGTTGTGCAGACAACCCCTTATCGGGTTGCTGAGGTTGCCGCACTGCGTCACAACAAGTCACCTCTGCTGGTTGTTGAACGTCTTCCTAGTGACACACTGAACGTCCACAACCACCTCCGAGAGTCGCTTAACGTCAACGTGCGACTGGCAACCCACACTGGGTCGCACCGGAGGAGGAACCATCTCAACTGGCGGACGTGAGTAGGATATCTCAGCGTCAACAGGGCGTACAACCAACCGGTAGGAAGGTTGTTGGCAAGAAGGTTCTTCTCCGTAAAAAATCCTCTATCAAGGACTAAGCTTGGACTGCATGTCTTGCAACAAAGCCCAAGGTGTATGGGAGCAGGTGTGGCAACAGACGGGGTTAGCGACTGAAGCGGAACCATTTACCCTCCCTGGAAGCATGTTATGCTTTAATTAAAGTCCATAGGAGGCTAAGCAGCTTAAGGCTCCTCTCCAAATGACAGAGTCCTCAAGGGAATATCAGAAGGAGGGAGAACAGCACTTTCTCATCTACAGGAACCATGTCCGAGAAAAGCTAGGTTATCTCAGTGAGGGTTTCACTGGTGCATAAGCAGCAGACCAGAAGGCAACGTTATGAAACTGCTTGACAGTCTGTGAACTGTCAAAAACTGAACTGTCAACCACAACAGGTGCGTGAGGACATACAGCACTGGTGTATTAGTAGTAGACCAGAAGGCAACGTCATGTAACTGTTAAACAGTCTGTGAGTTGGCAACAACCAAAGCTGTGTGGGGAAGCCTCAACTCCTGACTGACTAGTTTGCTGCGGGCGAGTGGCGGTAACCACAGTGTGTTGCGGAGGCTGACACACCGTGTCAAAACACGGCAGCTTGTGGTAGCTCACGCACGGCAACGGAGTGCTCCGTGTGTCTGTGGGAGTCAGCATACGTCTGGCAGGGTCGACTGCGCATGGGTGGAGGAGCTCTCACAACAAGAGTGTGGGAGCATGCAGCCATGCCGGGCGCACAACCGTGGTAGGCTGTAGGCCAACGGGTGCATCGTCAACCTTCTCCGCAGTCGGAGTGTGGGAGCTGGCAACAACAAAAGCGGAGTGCTGGTGCGTGGGAGGGACTGCCGTGAGTTGCGGAGCATGCTGCATTGCGTCAAAACACGGCAGCTTGACAGCACCTTCCCACTGCTGATGCGGTAGCTCACGCATGTCAACGGAGGGTGCAGCATGAACATGCGTCTGGCAGGGTCGACTGCGCATCGGTGGTGGAGCTCTCACAGGTGGAGTGTGGGAGCTGGCAGCCGCAGTATCTGCTGAGCGCACAACCGTGGCAGGTTGTAGGTTAACAGGTGCAGTGTCAACCTTCTCAGCACGATACTCCTGCATGAAGGAAGCAAGCTGAGACTGCATAGTCTGCAGCATGGACCACTAGGGTCTACCAAAGACGGCAACAAACGGAGCTACTGTCCGTTGTGACTGAGGGTCTAAAACAGCTGGTGCGGCAACAGACGGAGTTACTGCCTGTTGCGGTACCACCTTGCCTCTCTTGGGAGGTGTGCAGTCGTCGGATGACTGCAGCAAGTCCGAACTGACCCAGTGGCTACACCTAGGCCGTTGGACTTGCGCGGAAGGGACCGACTTGCACTTAAAGCTGCAAGATTTGGTCCATGGTTTCTGCGAGAAACCTCTTCCGCAGACGAGGAATAAATGGGCTCTCTCGTCTTTATGTGGGTGGGGCGATCACGTCGGCAACGTGTGTAGATACACCCGAAACCACCGAGGGAAACGTCTGTTCGTCGATCAAGGCCTGTGGAACCCATAAGTCCTTCGACATTACTTCTCCCCTGGGCTTGGGAGCTTGTAAGAGGTATCGGACTAGGTGAACAACTGGCACGAACAGACGAACCCTCGAACGCAACACTGTAACACTTTGCGCATATCACTTTATCACTTTTGATTTTCTGTTTGCACTTATTTCACTGAAATCGAAACTTTAAGTGATTTGTACCTGAAACACGCAATCCTATCCTTCATTAAAAGGTAGTAATTGCGAAAACAGTTTTACAATGCAACAGAAAAACATAATGAAAGATAAAGAATTCAGTGGCTGGAAAAGAGACTAAACACTAGATCAAATAAACTACGTTTAAAATCTCTCACCGCATAAAGCCTGGGAACAAGAATAAAACTCTAGAAACGTTTTACCTTCTTCCCCTACAGCGACTAGGGAGAAGAGTAAAAAACGAGAACAACGTTACCCGCTTGAACGAAACGTTTATTCTCCTCTCTCTCCCTCCGTCTCTATCTCTCTCTCTCTTCTCTCTTGACTTAGAACCTGAGAGAAGAGCCCAATTATATATCGTTAAAACATATTATTTGCTAAAGGAAAAAACTGAAAGGTTTCCCAAATAAAAATGTTATTTTCATTAGTAAAATAAATTTTTGAATATACTTACCCGATAATCATGTAGCTGTCAACTCCGTTGCCCGACAGAATTCTACGGAAGGGATACGCCAGCGATCGCTATACAAGAGGGGGGTGTACTCACCAGCGCCACCTGTGGCCAGGTACTGCAGTACTTCTTGTTGACACCACCTCAATTTTTCCTCGGTCCACTGGTTCTCTATGGGGAGGAAGGGTGGGTCAATTAAATCATGATTATCGGGTAAGTATATTCAAAAATTTATTTTACTAATGAAAATAACATTTTTCAATATTAATCTTACCCGATAATCATGTAGCTGATTCACACCCAGGGAGGTGGGTGAAAACCAGTGTACATGTATATCAAGAAGCTAAGTATCCCGTATTTCATATTATCAGTTATTCAAAATAACAATGAAATTATAAGTACCTGGTAAGGAAGTCGACTTGAACCATTACTCTGCCTTTAATAAGTTCGTCTTCCTTACTGAGCGCAGCGTTCCTCTTAGGAGGCTGAACAACTCTAAGGTGCTGAAGTATCAAGGGCTGCAACCCATACTAAAGGACCTCATCACAACCTTTAACCTCGGCGCTTCTCAAGAAAGAATTGACCACCCGCCAAATCAACAAGGATGTGGAAGGCTTCTTAGCCGACCGTACAACCCATAAAAAGTATTCAAGAGAAAGGTTAAAAGGTTATGGGATTATGGGAATGTAGTGGCTGAGCCCCCGCCTACTACTGCATTCGTTGCTACGAATGGTCCCAGGGTGTAGCAGTACTCGTAAAGAGACTGGACATCTTTGAGATAGAATGATGCGAACACTGACTTGCTTCTCCAATAGGCTGCATCCATAACACTCTGCAGAGAACGGTTCTGTTTGAAGGCCACTGAAGTAGCCACAGCTCTCACTTCATGTGTCCTTACCTTCAGCAAAGCAAGGTCTTCTTCCTTCAGATGAGAATGTGCTTCCCTAATCAGAAGCCTGAATAGTAAGAAACTGAGTTCTTAGACCTTGGAAAAGAAGGCTTCTTGATAGCACACCATAAGGCTTCTGATTGTCCTCGTAAAGGTTAAGACCTTTTTAGATAGTACCTAAGAGCTCTAACTGGGCAAAGTACTCTCTCCAGTTCATTCCCCACCAAGTTGGACAGGCTTGGGATCTCGAACGACTTAGGCCAAGGAAGTGAAGGAAGCTCGTTTAGCAAAAACCGAGCTGCAAGGAACATGTAGCCGTTTCAGATGTGAAAACTATGATCCTGCTGAAGGCGTGGATCTCACTTACTCTTTTAGCTGTTGTCAAGCACACGAGGAAAAGGGTTTTTAATGTGAGGTCCTAAAAAGAGGCTGATTGGAGAGGTTCAAATCTTGATGACATAAGGAACCTTAGGACCACGTCTAGATTCCAGCCTGGAGTGGACAACCGACGTTCCTTTGAGGTCTCAAAAGACCTAGGGAGGTCCTGTAGATCTTTGTTGGTGGAAAGATCCAAGCCTCTGTGGCGGAAAACCGCTGCCAACATAATTCTGTAGGAGCTGAAAGGGATCTTACGTTCCTTAGATGTAACAGGAAGTCAGCAAACTGGGTTACAGTGGTACTGGTTGAGGAAACTGCATTGGCCTTGTACCAGCTTCGGAAGACTTCCCCTTGAGACTGATAGACTCTGAGAGTGGATGTTCTCCTTGCTCTGGCAATCGCTCTGGCTGCCTCCTTCGAAAAGCCCCTAGCTCTTGAGAGTCTTTCGAAAGTCTGAAGGCAGTCAGACGAAGAGCGTGGAGGTTTGGGTGTACCTTCTTTACGTGAGGTTGACGTAGAAGGTTCACTCCTAGAGGAAGAGTCCTGGGAATGTCGACCAGCCATTGCAGTACCTCTATGAACCATTCTCTCGCGGGCCAGAGCGGAGCCAACCAACGTCAGCCGTGTACCTTTGCGAGAGGAGAACTTCTGAAGTACCCTGTTGACAATCTTGAACGGCGGGAATGCATACAGGTCGAGATGGGACCAATCCAGCAGAAAAGCATCCACGTGAACTGCTGCTGGGTCTGGAATCGGAGAACAATACAACGGGAGTTTCTAGGTTATCGAGGCAGCGAACAGATCTATGGTTGGCTGACCCCACAGGGCCCAAAGTCTGCTGCAAACATTCTTGTGAAGGGTCCACTCTGTGGGGATGGCCTGACCCTTCCGGCTGAGGCGATCTGCCATGACATTCATATCGCCCTGAATGAACCTCGTTACCAGCGTGAGCTTTCGATCTTTTGATCAGATGAGGAGGTCCCTTGCGATCTAGAACAACTTCCATGAACGAGTCCCTCCCTGCTTGGAGATGTAAGCCAAGGCTGTGGTGTTGTCAGAGTCCACCTCCACCACCTTGTTAAGCTGGAGGGACTTGAAGTTTATCAAGGCCAGATGAACCGCCAACAACTCCTTGCAATTGATGTGAAGTGTCCTTTGCTCCTGATTCCATGTTCCCGAGCATTCCTGTCCGTCCAAAGTCGCACCCCAGCCCGTGTCTGATGCGTCCGAGAGGAGACGGCGGTCGGGTTTCTGAACAGCCAAAGGTAGACTTCCTTGAGAAGAAAGCTGTTCTTACACCACGCGAGAGTAGACCTCCTCTCTTCGGAAACAGGAACTGAGACCGTCTCTAGCGTCATGTCCTTTATCCAGTGAGCAGCTAGATGATACTGAAGGGGGCGGAGGTGGAGTCTCCCTAACACGATGAACAGGGCCAGCGATGAAAGTGTCCCTGTTAGACTCATCCACTACCTGACTGAGCATCGGTTCCTTCTCAGCATGCTCTGGATGCATTCTAGGGCTTGGAAGATCCTTGGGGCCGACGGAAAAGCCCGAAAAGCTCGACTCTGAAGATCCATACCCAGGAAGACAATGGTCTGGGATGGGACGAGCTGGGACTCCTCAAAATTGACCAGGAGGCCCAGTTCCTTTGTCAGATCCAAAGTCCATCTGAGAATCTCCAGACAGCGACGACTTGTGGGAGCTCTTAAAAGCCAGTCGTCTGACGGAGCCGGACACAAGATCATGGTACTGCTGCACAGTCTGTGAACTGTCAACCATGGGGAAGAGAGGAAGTACAGTGACAACCCGAAGCTGTCTAGATTGTCTGGGTCGTACAGACAACTCCTTATCAGGTTGCTGAGGTTGCCGCACTGCGTCACAACAAGTCACTTCTGCTGGTTGTTGAACGTCTTCCCAGTGACACACTGACTCCGTAAACAAACAAAAAATCCTCTAACAAGGACTAAGCTTGGACTGCATGTCTTGCAACACAGCTCAAGGTCTATGGGAGCAGGTGTGGTAACAGACGGGGTTAGCGACTGAAGTGGAACCATTACCTTCCCTGGAAGCATGTTATGCTTAAATAAAAGTCCATAGGAGGCTACGCAGCTAAAGGCTCCTCTCCAAATGACAGAGTCCTCAAGGGAATATCAGAAGGAGGGAGAATAGCACTTTCTCATCTACAGGGACCATATCCGAGAAAAGCTAAGTTCTCTCAGTGAGGGTTTCACTGGTGCAAAAGCAGCAGACTAGAAGGCAACGTTATGAAACTGCTTGACAGTCTAGTGAGTTGGCAACAACCAAAGATGTGTGACTGAGAAGCATGCGGTAAGGTATGCAGAGCATGCTGTATGCAGAGCATGCTGTATGTAGAGCATGCTGTATGGCGTGTGGCTGATGCTGCATGGGATGAGGCTCATGCTGCATGGGATGAGGCTCATGCTGCTTAAAAGAAATCTGAACCTGACACTAATCTAGCTGTCCGAGGATTTACCTGGTGAGACATCAGTCTCTTTACCAGAGAGTTTTACCAGATTTCCCCGGGCCACCACGTGACACAATTGGTAGTAATTCATTCAAATTACCTCTAATGAGTCAATATGGATAAATATCAACACAACATCGTTTTCAAACAGAAATAAATTTCTACCTCATACTTGAGATCGAACACTAGCCCCTTCTAATGAAAGGCCAGGTCGAAACCAACCATGCCACGAGAGCCCATAGGATGTCGCATAGCATGAGGCTCCTGCCTCATGGGTTGAGGAGGATGCCGCATAGCATGAGGCTCCTGCCTCATGGTTTGATCCTGTGAGGTTCCTGCCTCAAGAGTTGCGTCTGCCTCAAGGGTTGAGGGGGTAGCTGCGCAGAGAGAGGCTCAAGCTGCATAGACTGCGGTTCAAGTTGAATGGGAAGAGGCTCAAGCTGAGGAGAAAGTGGCAGATGCATGCGTTGAGGTGGCTGACTCATAGCATGAGATTCCTGCCTCAAGAGTTGCGCTTGCCTCAAGGGTTGAGGTGGCTGCGCAGAGAGAGGCTCTTGACTCACGAGTTGAGGTTCTTGAGGTGTGAGCTGCGAGAGTTGAGGTGGCGGCTGCGCAGAACGCAACTCCTGTCTCACGAGTTGAGGTTCTTGAGGAGCTTGCCTCGAGAGTTGAGGTTGTAGCTGCGAGAGCTGAGGTGGCTGCCTCAAGGATGGTAGAGGTTGTCGTACCTCAAGAGGTTGCTGCCTCGAGGATGGTCTTACTGCAAGAAACTCTTGCCTCAAAGGAAGAGGAGGTTGTAAGGCATAAGACTCCTGTCCCCATTGTTGAGGAGGTTGTAGCGTGGTAAGAGATTCCTGCCTCAAGGAAGGTGGAGGTTGCTGCACAACGCTGGTAACTGGCAACTCCCAACGCGGCAGCTCACGCATGGAGGTAGCTTGAGGAACCTCAACCTCATACGTCTGGCAGATTGTACTGCGCAGAGGAGGAGGAGCGTTCGCAGGAGGAGGTGTATTAACCTCCTCTGCCTGAAACTCCTGCATCAACACCGCAAGCTGAGACTGCATTGACTGCAGCAAAGACCACTAGAGTTTAAGAAAGACAACAACAAACGGAGCTACTGTCCGTTGAGACTGAGGGTCTAAAACAGCTGGTGCGGCAACAGACGGAGCTACTGCCTGTTGCGATACCACCTTGCCTCTCTGGGAGGTGTGCAGTTGTCGTACTGCAGCAAGTCCGAACTGACCCAGGGCTAATGGCTACACCTAGGAGTTGGACTTGTGCGGAAGGGACCGACTTGCACTTAAAAGCTGCAAGATTGGTCCATGGTTTCTGCGAGAAACCTCTTCCGCAGACGAGGAAAGAAAGGGCTCTCTCGTCTTTGTGTGGGTGGGGTGATCACGTCGGCAACGTGTGTAGATACACCCGAAACCACGGAGGGAAAACGTCTGTTCGTCGATCAAGGCCTGCTGAACCCATAAGTCCTTCGACATTACTTCTCCCCTGGGCTTGGGAGCTTGTAAGAGGTCCCAGACTAGGCGAACAACTGGCACGAACAGACGAACCCTCGAACGCAACACTGTAACACTTTGCGCTTATCACTTATCACTTTTGATTTTCTGTTTGCACTTATTTCACTGAACTCGAAACTTTAAGTGGTTTGTACCTGAAACACGCAATTCTATCCTTCCTTAAAAGTTAATAATTGCGAAAACAGAATTACAATGTAACAGAAAAATCTAATGAAAGATAAATAATTCAGTGGCTGGAAAGAGACTAAACACTAGATCAAATAAACTACGTTTAAAATCTCTCACCGCATAAAGCTTGAGAACAAGAATAAAACTCTAGAAACGTTTACCTTCTTCCCCTAAAGAGACTAGGGAGAAGAGCAAAAACGATAACAACGTTATTCGCTTGAACGAAACGTTTATCCTCCTCTCTCTCCCTCCGTCTCTATCTCTCTCTCTCTCTCTCTCTTGACTTAGAACCTGAGAGAAGAGCCCAATCATATATATCGTTAAAACATATTATTGTTAAAGGAAAAAAAAAACTGAAAGATTTCCCAAATAAAAAGTTCCTTTATTAGAATTAAAACCATTAAGCTAAGAAAGACTGAACAAAACGCTAGAAACGGTTTACTCTTACTGCAACGTGACACCGTGAAAATTCTCTCTCTATCGTAACGATAGAGCGCAAGTTGAACGTTCTGAACGTCAACAACTGCAGAGACAAAACAAAACGTTAGTTCAACTTTGAAAACAGTACGAGACTATCAAAGAAATTCTTTCAAAAACATTAAAATAGCATAATATGTTAACAGGTAAAACCGAAATGACGGGCTCAATGTTAATTAACTTCGGTACAAGAAAAGACCGCCTACTATTAGGAAAGGTCGAATATAAACAAATATAAAAATTAATTTTAATAAGTTTATAAAAAAAGGAAGTTAATCGAAGAGGCCTATAAAAGGCGGAGAGATATAAAATAAATCTATAACTTTTGTTAAGCAAAATTAAGAAAGAGAGTCTATACCCTCTTAGACACCAACACTTCCGTCTAAGGGAAGGGTCGGCCATTTAAAAGTGAAAGAGAGTTCATACTCTCTTCGTCACCATAATTAATCAAATTAATTCCAAAAGCTAGCTAAGCTAATAATAAAACTTCCTGAATAGTGAAAGCTAAACTCTAGAGCAAATACATCACCAAATCGTGAGCAAAAACTCCAGAATCAACAGCGTATCCATGTAGGTCTAGCCGGAGGCACGACAGAGGAAAAATTGAGGTGGTGTCAACAAGAAGTACTGCAGTACCTGGCCACAGGTGGCGCTGGTGAGTACACCCCCCTCTTGTATAGCGATCGCTGGCGTATCCCTTCCGTAGAATTCTGTCGGGCAACGGAGTTGACAGCTACATGATTATCGGGTAAGATTAATATTGAAAAAGTTCCTTTATTAGAATTAAAACCATTTAAGCTAAGAAAGAATGAACGAAACGCTAGAATCAGTTTACTCTTACTGCAACGTGAAACCGTGAAATACTCTCTCTCTATCGTAACGATAGAGCGCATGTTGAACGTTCTGAACGTCAACAACTGCGGAGACTAAACTAAACGTTAGTTCATCTTTGAAAACAGTACGAGACTATCAAAGAAATTCTTTCAAAAACATTAAAAAGTATAAATTCTTAAAAGGAAAATACGATATGACGGGCTCAATGTTAATTAACTTCGGTTCCAAGTAAGGACCGCCTACTATTAGGAAAGGTCGCATATAAACAAACATAAAAATTAATTTTTTATAAGTTTATAATAAATGGAAAGTTAATCGAAGAGGCCTATTGTTAAGCAAAATTACCAAAAACCTAAACACACTTCCGTCTAAGGGAAGGGTCGGCCATTTAAAAGTGAAAGAGAGTCTATACTCTCTTCGTCACCAACACTTCCGTCTAAGGGAAGGGTCGGCCATTTAAAAGTGAAAGAGTCCATACTCTCTTTGTCACCATAATTAAATCTATCCAAAACGAGTTCAAGTTTTGAAATGAAGATAAAACCCCTGCATAGCGAAAGCTCAAAACTGGAATAGTGCACTTCACCAAATCGTTGTGAAAACAAATCCAGTTAGGGACGGCGTATTTAGTAGGTCTTGCCTGTGGCACGACAGAGGGAAAATTGGTTCGTTGTTGACATCGAGTACTTGAGTACCTACTTGACAGATGGCGCTGTTGATGTACACCCCCACCTGTATAGCGATCGCTGGCGTATTCCTCCCGTAGGTTTTTTCTGTCGGGCAGCAGGGATGCAGCTATATGATCATCGGGTAAGTTTGATATTGAAAAATATACAGTACATATTTAGATTTCCATACAGTACATGGTATATTATTATTATTATTATTAGAAAATTTTTCTTTTGAAGAATACTGGCTGTTGAATTGAATTGAATATAAAACGTAGGCCTTAATCCAAGCACTGGGGTATCAAAGGTTTATCAATGACAGTATTTAGGAAAACTGCGTCTTTCTTTGGCACAGAGGATCAACTACCAAGGAGATTATATTTCTATCTGGACACAGCTGAAAATCATTGGCTTCTTATCATTAGTCATTTTTTTCTATGAATAACTCCGTCAGGAATGCCTACATAAGGTGAGCATCCAATTTTCAAAGTAATATTTTTGGGCATCCATTGGATTGAGTTATATAACAGCATATACGTGGAGGCATCCACAATTCTATAACTGAATATTGAAGTGCTTCCGTGCATCCACCGAAAAGGCATACAAGATATTAATACAAAAAAGATTGAAAAATTATCTGTGTCCTCAACCCTGGATCTATAAAGGGAGCTTGTCAAGCAATTGTTAATATTAGATATTCTTTTAAGCAATGGTATTCACGGTTCTACAAAAGGTACGGTGGATTGAGAAGACTTGAATACTAATTTAAGATCATTTTGAAGCATTTGTGTAATGAAGGCTTTTTTTTGTCTTTCCTGACAAGGCTAGTTTTCCTCAAAGTTATACAGTATAAGGAAATAAGGCAGCATAAATAAAAAGGTAGCATATACTTGTGATTTTTCAAGATTTCTTAGGGTATTTTACCCAACCCTTTTAAATGTTGATAGTTTTTTTAAGTTATCCAGTATCTACACTATAAGGAAATAAGGCAGCATAAATAAGGGAGTCACATATACTTGTGATTTTTCAAGATTCGGTAGAATACTTTACCTAACCCTTTTAAATGTTAAAAGGCAACTTTAAACGCTAGATAAACTGTTAAGTTTAATTTGAATTATAGATGTCTGATTCAGTTGAGTTTGACCCTGTAAGCCCAAAATCAATTAAGTTGTCCTTTCAAAAGGTGAAATTAGTTAAGATGGCCTTTCCCCACAGGGCTATTTTCCCTGTTGGAGCCCTTGAGCTTGTGGCTACCTGTTTTTCCAACAGGTTTATAGCTTAACTAGTTAAAATAATAATAATAATGATAATGTGAGACTTGAAGAAAGCAATGGAATAAAGGTTGTTGCATTAATCAACAAAACTTAAACCTCTAAGATATTCTATTCGCATTAAAAATTCACGAACAATTCACACTCATTTTAGCCATAACGACAGTGTTAACATTTCAGTTCTGTTAACAAGTTTTACAAGTCCCAATTCTTTCCTTTATGAATCTCTGTCATTGTAAAAAACACTTCCATCTCTCGAGAGAGCAAAGGAGAGAGAATATCTTTTAAATAGTTTCACCCGTGTCTAGAGGATGTCGTTTTGATGGTATACAAATGCTATGACGAAGACAGACACCAACGTTCATTTTCTTTTCTCTTCATCTTTCTCTCTCTCCACCCTAGCTGCAACCCACCCACAACAGTTGGGTAACAATCAAGTACATAATTCACTGCTTGGGTGAATGAACGTGTTTTCACCTCGAACACAGTTCTCTGCCTGCCAGCTGATTGCGTTACTGATAACACTACATTCAAATGAAGTCGATTGCTCTTCCTCCCCCTATGTCCATTCAGGGATTGAGGCTGTCCCCTTCCAGAGGAGGAGGAACAGCAATGATGTTCAGGAAGCTTTTTTGAAGTAAAGAAAACCTAGCCAGAAAGGTTTGCTTTTACCTATTCATAAACACGCATACATAAAACCATAAATGAACTGTTGGTATATACTCAACCTGGAGCGTGATCGAGAGCGACTCCTGCGACGCAACCTGGATCTTGTTCTCCTCTTAGACCTAGAACTTCTGAACCCGGACGTTGAACGTCGTCTAGAGTGCGACCGTGTTCTATGAAAGAACGAGAATACGATGTAGAGTAATATTCAGACTTTCGACGTATTCTTCGTCGAATTATGAAAGGCCTAAAATAAAATCGTCACCTACTTCCTACTGTGTGTATGGATATACTGTAAGTACAAAAAGTACTAAAATATATTTCAAAATACATTTTCAGCAACTGTAATTAGCATGTTAACATATCACCATCAAACATACTTCTAGAATGGGAACTATCAAAACTAACAATATTTCACATGCTTAAACCCAACCCTTTTATGGAAAATCAAGTTTTCAATTTAAAAATCATTTCAATACAGTACTTACCCAATTTTTTATCACTAGCTTGGCGAAAGAAACAAGCATCTTACACGGTTTTTAAAATAGTCTGTCCCGAGTGATTGCAATCTTTAACCGACAGGGGTCTTGTAAATAGCATCTGTTCTGAAAAATGACAAATTCGAAGATAATTTGTATTTTTCCGAACCATAACAACCTTAGCTATTTACATTGGGTTTACCTTTTAGCGTAGCTGAAATGACGAGCCAATAGTTTTTAACGAGGGTTAATTACCCCTGCGCTAGTTAGCGGGGGGTAGGGGAAGGGTAGCTTGCTACCCCTCCCCCCCCCCACACACCGGTGATTTGCTTCACTTCACTTAGGGGTAGGACTTGACTTGGGGGCCAGGGATGGCGGGCAAATATGTGTAAATAGCTAAGGTTTGTATGGTTAGGAAAAATACAAATTATCTTCGAATTTGTCATTTGTTCCGTAACCGAAATACAAACCACGCTATTTACATTGGGTGACTTACCCCTTAGGAAGGGTGGAAAGTCCCCAGTCTTACTGACTTCGGCTTTGCCCGGGGGCTCAATCCCTCAGTGAGCAGCACTTGAGAAAAGGAGCCCCTGCACCTCACAAGTTCCTAGCGCCTACATAAGCAGTGTGTGGAGGAAAGTGTGACTCGTCCTATGAAGTTGACCTTGAGACCTTTAGATAGGAATCTAGGATAGGACGTTCCCAATACCACCTCGTCAAGGTATGGGGGACGCAACAGTATTAAGCTTAATACTAGGAGCACAAAGAAGCATGGGTTACCTGCAGAGGTCGAGGTCAGCTATGCGAGGACCAGGATGCTGCTTCCCCAAGAGGGGAGAATGAAGAAAGAAGTAAGTGTCAGACATACTCTTTCATTCACGCAGACTAAGACCGGGTAACAACGCCCTCAACCTACTGCTACTTGTCCATAAAGGAGCCTGAGGTTAGACCAGCTGTTGTGCAGCCACCACAGGGCCGATAGAAAACGTATCGAGGCTCTTGTGGGTCACGTCTTGCAGGTAGTGGGCTGTGAAGGTCGTCTGACGCTTCCAGACCCCAGCTTGAAGTACATGCGTCACAGAGAAGTTTCTCTTGAGTGCCAGGGACGTAGCAACACACCTGACATCGTGTGCCCTAGGGCGACGTGACGGAGGAGGGTCTGGATTCAAGGCATGGTGGATAACCCTTCGAATCCAAGCTGAGATGGTGTTCCTGGTGACCCTCCTCTTCGTCCTGCCTCTGCTCACAAACAATGCTCGCACTTGAGGACGGACTGCAGCCGTTCTCTTCAAGTAGTGCCTCAGACACCTCACTGGACATAGTAGCAGCTGGTCTGGGTTGCTTGTTACAGAGCGGAGACTCGCGATCCTGAAAGAGTCGAACCGAGGATCCGGCACTCCAGGATTCTGAGTCTTGGCTACAAACTCAGGGACGAACCTGAACATTACCTCCCCCCATCCCCTTGAATGGGCGATGTCGTACGAGGAACCATGAAGTTCACTAACCCGCTTGGCCGAAGCCAAAGCGAGCAGGAAAGCCGTCTTCCACGACAGGTGGCGATCGGAGACCTGGCGTAATGGTTCGAAGGGAGGTCTCTTAAGAGCCCTGAGGACCCGAACCACGTTCCAAGGAGGTCTCACTTCCGACTGGGGACAGGTAAGCTCATAGCTACGTATGAGTAGAGAGAGTTCTAGCGAGGAAGAAATGTCCACGCCTTTCAGCCTGAAGGCCAAGCTTAAGGCTGAGCAATAGCCTTTCACTGCCAAGACAGAAAGGCGCATTTCCTCCCGCAGATATACGAGGAAGTCCGCTATTGCCGGAATAGTGGCATCGAGTGGAGAGATACCCCTCCCACGACACCAACCACAAAAGACTCTCCACTTCGCCTGGTAGACTCCCTCAGAGGACCTTAGCAGGTGCCGAGATATTCTCTCCGCAACCTGTTACGATAAGCCTCTCTCCGTGAGGAGACGCTGGATAGTCTCCAGGCGTGAAGCCGAAGCGAGGCCACGGCCTTGTGAGGGACGTTGGAGTGGGGTTGTGTGAGAAGCTCGTGTCGTGGAGGAAGTTCCCTCGGGAGCTCCGTCAGGAGCTGCAGAAGGTCCGGGAACCATTCCGCGTGATGCCATAGCGGAGCTACCAGAGTCATCGAACAGTTGACCGATAGTCTGGTCCTGTTGAGCACCCTTCTTATCAGACAGAACGGTGGAAAGCATACACGTCGATGTTGTCCCACCGTTGTTGGAAAGCATCTTGCCAGAGTGCCTTGGGGTCCGAGACTGGGGAGCAGTACAGAGGCAGCTTGAAATTCAACGCTGTCGCGAACAGGTCCACGGTCGGGGAACCCCACAAAGTCAGGACTTTGTTGGCTATCTGAGGATCCAAAGACCACTCAGTACTCACTATCTGCGAAGCCCTGCTCAGACTGTCGGCGAGTACATTCCTCTTGCCAGGAATGAAGCGAGCTGATAGTGTTATCGAGTGGACTTCAGTCCACCTCATGATCTCTACTGCAAGATGGGATAGCTGCTGCGAAAAAGTGCCTCCCTGCTTGCTGATATAAGCCACTACCGTGGTGTTGTCGCTCATCACCACCACGGAGTGACCCGCCAGGGTCCGTTGGAACCGTTGAAGAGCCAGAAAGACGGCCTTCAACTCTAGCAGGTTGATGTGCAGGCACTTTTCTGATTCTGACCAAAGGCCTGAGGTCTTCTGGTTCAGAACATGCGCCCTCCACCCTTCTTTTGACGCGTCCGAAAACAGAGTCAATTCCGGGGGGAGGAAGAGAAGACTCACTCCCTTCCGCAGATTCTCGTCGACCAGCCACCACCGCAAGTTCGTCCGTTCCAAAGATCCTATCGGGATCAGAATGTCCGGGGAATCAGATCCTTGATTCCACCGGGACTTGAGCCGCCACTGAAGGGATCTCATCCTGAGGCGAGACGAGCCAGGGAGGACAGGTGACCTAAGAGACGCAACCACGACTGGGCGGGGAGCTCTTCTCACCTGAGGAAGGGTTCCGCCACCCTCCTCAGCCTTGCTATCCTGTCGTCTGATGGAAAGGCTTTTTGGAGATTGGTGTCTATCAGCATGCCTAGATAAACCAGTCGTTGGGACGGCTGCAGAGAGGACTTCTCGAGATTTACAACGATCCCCAGATCCTGGCAAAGACCTAGAAGCCTGTCTCGGTGCCGAAGAAGGGTCGACTCCGAGTCTGCTAGGATCAGCCAGTCGTCCAGATAACGAAGGAGACGAATGCCGTTCCTGTGCGCCCAAGATGAAATCAGGGTGAACGCTCTGGTGAACACCTGAGGAGCTGTGGAGAGACCGAAACACAGCACCTTGAAATGGTAGATCTTGTCGTCTAGGCAGAATCTCAAGTACTTCCTGGAAGACGGATGGATTGGGATCTGGAAGTACGTGTCCTTCAGATCCAGTGTGCACATGAAGTCTTGTGGTCTCACCGCAAGTCTGACCGTGTCCTCTGTCTCCGTGCTGAACGGCGTCTGCTTGATGACAGGTCTCCAGCCTCCAGACGCCTTCTTTACAAGAAAGAGTCGACTGAAGAAGCCTGGGGAGCCGTCGACAACCTCCTGGAGAGCACCCTTCTTGAGCATGGTCTCGACTTCGGCCCGAAGGGCCAGTCCCTTTGCCGATCCCGTGGCATAGGAGCTCAACGACACTGGATTCGCTGTCAGGGGAGGTTGAGATGTTGTGAACGGGACGCGATAGCCTTGGCCGATCACTGAAACCGTCCAAGCATCAGCCCCGTGTTGCTGCCACCTGCGGACGCAACGCTGAAGGCATCCCCCCACAGGTGGACAGGCAGGGGGACTGCCACCCCTAGGGTTTGCGGCCGCGGCCGCTACCCCTAGGAGTCTTGCCTCCCCTGGAGGACTTGCCGCCCCTCTTGACCTTGGCTGGAAAGGGCTGGGGCTTAGACACCACTTTCTTAACTGCCGGTGCCTGCTTCGGAGCCTTACCAGGCTGCTGCTGTTGTTGCGGCGGAGCTGGAGGCTTATAGGGCCGAGCTGTAAGGGCCCTATGGAGGAGGGAGTCCGTGCTAGATTTCCTCCACCTCTCAGCCGTTCGCTCCATATCCTGTGGCTCGAACAGATTCTCCCAAAAAAGGGAAGCATGTCTGAGCCTACAGACATCCACGGCGGGGACCTTCGGGTGGAATCTCTCGGTCACCGCATCGCGCCGCTTCAACACCGAGTTGGCCCACAGGGTGGTGACCTGGTGCGCCAGGAACTCGATGGAGTGGGTGCCCGAGAGTAAGAAGGTCTCCAGGGCCTTCCTATTGGTCTCCTTAGACAAGTCCTCGGACCACAATAGGATGCCCAGAGTTCCTAGCCATATACCCAACCACGAAGTGGCCTGCATGGCGCACTTCGCGACCTTCTCATGGCTCAGGATCTCTGACGCCGAGAACGACACCTGCCGGGCAGAGAGCTTCTCGAGGGGAACTCCCTTAGCCAGCTCCTCCACGGAGTGATGGAGAGGAAGAGAGAGACTGGACTCACCCAAGATCTCAAAATACCTCCTCTGCTGGAGACGAGGAGGAGGGATGAGTTTGTTCCCGGCAGAGGAACGACTGGAGGAGGCAAGAATCGCGAGCTGGGCGTTGGCCCTGGCTCTGGCACTCTTCAGACCCCGAGACCAGGGCAGAGCCGCACTGGACTTAGGGGCTTTCTGAACGTCGAACACTTCGTCCAAGACTGTGTCCTTGCCTTCTCGGGGGGCGATCACGGGGTCCATGAACCCATTGAGTTGCCTCATCAGGCTCAGGACCTGCCAGAAGGCATGTTCAGATTCCTGCTGATCTCCTCCTTGCGGGCTGGCAGCTAAGTCTCCCGTCCCCGGAATCTCTTCCTGGGGCGAAGCGTGGACGTTCCCCCGGGGAGCCGCGGGTTCCTGACGAATCCTCGAAGACGATTTCGGGATGGTCTTGGAGTCCTTGGGCTTCCTCCTGGGAGGGATACAGGATCCCAACAAAGAAGTCCGAAGAGCCCCTTCCGCACGAGACGATTCTCCTCCATGAAGAGAAGGCTCCCCCCTTGGTGCTGAGGGGAAGACTATCGCTTCACTGGACTCAACCGAGGACGGAAAAGCCTCGTCCACGGGAGAAGGAGAAAATGCTTGCGCAGGGGAAGGGGCCTTCCCGACAGACCTCCTAGGAACCAACTTCTCCCTGGGGGAAGTCACCACGAAGTCCACTCCTCTCTTTCTCTTCAGCGTAGGAGAGACAGCCGTTGGTTTGTTCCCCTGATCGACGAGTGCTGGCTTCATTACCCTCACTAACGCCCGCATCAGAGGACCAAACCAAGTCTGTTGTTCCACGGACACAGAGTCCGAAATCGTCGCTGGAGGGAAAGGGATCGGGCGATCCTTCGGAGTGGACACCACTGGACCTGCCTGAAAAGGAAAGGGGGAAGAAAGACGCACTGACCTCTCTGAAGTGTCTTCCCTGTCCTGCACAACAGTCCTGCATTTTGATGGAGGCGATCCAGAGCGCTGTCTGGGAACACGCGTTCCAGCTGCTGTCACTGGCTGTGAAATTCGGCGCGAAGGCGAACGGTCGCGCGTGCGAGTGGGCGCGAGGGCGTATAGGCGAAGGAGCACGTGGGCGAGCCGGTGAACGAATGCGTTGGCGCGATGGCGAGGTAACGCGTTGCCGCGTGGGCGAGTGAGAACGTTCCGAAGATCGCTGGCGACGTTGGTCAGGAGACCTGTAGTGCGAGGGAGAGCGATTGCGAGCAGGCGATCCGTGGTGCACTGGCGAACGCTGGTGTGCAGGCGAGCGATGGCACGTTGGCGCATGGTGACGCGTTGGCGAGCGATAGCGCGTAGGTCGCACAGGCGAACGATCGCGCGAGGGCGAGCTAGCAGAGGGCGAACCATGTCCTTCCAGAACCTCTGGGCAACGGCGCGTTGGAGAACGCATGCGCGCAGGCGATAAGTCACGCGGGCGATCCGGAGATCGCCGATGTTCAGGTAATCGCTGACAAGCAGGCGATTGTTGAATCGTCTGTGATCGCTGGCGAGCAAGAGTGCGACGCGTGGAATCCTGTGAAGGAACAGTCGGCACGGCGCGTTCACGAACAGGAACAGGAAGCGCGTAGGCGCGTGGGAGAACATGTGCTTTAGAAACACGCGCTGGAGAACGCGGGCGATGTTGTGCAGGAACGAGCTGAGGATCGCGAGAGCGCTCAGGAGATTGATGGCGAGCAGGGCGCACCACAGGAACTGCAGGATATTCGGAGACCACAGGGGAGCGCCGGCGAGCAGAAGGGCGATGATCCTCAGAAGAACGCTGACGAACAGGAGAGCGCTGACGATCAGAAGAGCGCTGACAAGCAGGAGAGCGCCTGTGCGCTAACTCTGCAGAAGGGCGAGCAGGGGAATGCTGGCACGCTGGGCGCTCTTCAGGAACAACAGGTTGAAGGATGTCCTCAGGAGAGCGCTGGCGAGAAGAAGGGCGAACATCAGGAGAGCGCCGGCGAACAGGTGAGCGCTGACGAGGAGGAGAGCGCTGACGAGCAGGTGAGCGTTGACGAGCAGGAGAGCGCCTGTGCGCTAACACTGCACATGTAAGGGAAGAATCCCTTTGCCCCGAAGGGACCGTTGCCCGTCGGGTGACGAGGTCAGGTTGCTGAACATCTGCCCCAGAAGGTGAAGGTCTAGCAGGCGTAGGATACCGATCCCCAGAGAGGTCTAATGAAGCTGGAGCTGCAGGCTGTTTACGGCGAGGAGAGTCCCCTTCGGAGGAAGAAGATCCAAAAAGGCGCCTCTTACCACCCTTGTAAGGAGACGGGAGGCCCTTGCGACGCAGCGAACGGTGAGCCTTACAGCGAAGGCGGCCACGAGGAAGATCGTCAGGACCATCAGTCCTCCGAAGGGGAGTCACAGTCAAGGCACTCCCCTTAGAGGGAAGCTGGACAGCAGAAGAGCCCGTAGGACTCCCTTCCCCCTTCGAAGGATGTACGGAAGGGGGAGGAGAGCAGTCAGCACCAACATCCCCAACTGCACCTGCAGAGGATTGCCCCGCCCCGTCGGAGGCCTCTGCCACCACGACGTTGATGATAGACAGAGAGTCTACCTCTGCTATCACCGGCGACTGCTTAACGGCGGCCCCCAACTGGACAAGGTCAATCAGGACAACCCTGGAGGGCAAGCCCTTAAGCCCCAGGGAAGCCCAAATCTGTAAAAGATCATCATTACAGTGATTCATCAATAACCTCCCCCGGAGGAGGAGGGGGAACCGCCCCGCTATGGGAGGCGACGCCCTCTCCCCCCACCCAAGGTCGGGAAACAGAACTAGGGCCTGCGCTACCACTCGGCCGACTCTCCTTAGAAGCCGAACGAGGGGGAGCTTCGGAGGAGGTTTGGGCGGCGAAAGAAGAGTCCCGAGAACCTTCCTCCTTCAAGGCAACCCCGGAAGGAGAACGGTCTCTCTTGGACTTCTTCTTACGCCGGCGGCCAAACCTCTCCCACTGGAAGGCAGACCACTCCCTGAACTCACTACACATATTTTCCTGATCACACTGTCAGCCTCGACACTGCGGGCAAAGGGTGTGAGGATCCGTGTCCAGGGCCGACATGAAGGTACCACAAGGGCGGCCGGCAATTCCAGGCCACGTACACATAGTAATAATAAAGGCGGTCAACTTCTAACACACACACAACTGAAAGAAAAAGCAGAAAAAAGATTAAAGGCTGTCAACGAGAACGATGGACAGACACGTCTGTTCATCACCGGAGCCAAAAGTGAAGTGAAGCAAATCACCGGTGGGTGGGGGGGGAGGGGTAGCAAGCTATCCCTTTCCCTACCCCCCGCTAACTAGTGCGGGGGTAATTAACCCTCGTTAAAACTATTGGCTCGTCATTTCAGCTACGCTAAAAGGTAAACCCAATGTAAATAGCGTGGTTTGTATTTCGGTTACGGAACAAATAAGAATTAAGTATGCACCC
>NC_090727.1:11654806-11683831 GCF_036898095.1 Palaemon carinicauda | reverse complement strand
TCCCTACTTTAAACATTTAATTTCGTACAATAGATTTTAATTTATAGAAGCAAATATTTCTATATATAATCAATATTACTTTTATCTTAAGAGTAAAACCTATATTGTTATTAATGTCTACTGATTCAAATATTATATAATATTCTCCTTATCATTTGCTTGAAATTTCTATTCTTATAACTTCTAGAAAGTCTTCTCACTCTTCAGGGATATGAGAGAATAATTAAATCATATTTTCGCTCTCTGTCTATACATAGTTTTCTTGCTGCTCCATCATCATCATCATCAACTTTTACTTCACAAATTGTTGAGGGTATTCCTTTACGTTCTGTGCTATTTTTTTTTAATTAGAAATATACTAAGATATTTATGCTGTATATATATATATATATATATATATATATATATATATATATATATATATATATATATATATATATATATATATATATATATATATATATACATACACAATCTTAGGTAATAAGACTATTCAAATTCGAGAATTGATAAACAGGAAATATTTGGACATATTAGCATTATCTGAAACATAGTTAAATAACTTAGACAAGGCAAAGATCACTGAAATGACACCCACCCCCTCTCCCAACACCTTTCACATATCAAGAGAGGGCCCAGGTCTGGTGGAGTTGTCGGACTCATTATTCTTAAAAGTTACTCAAATCCCAGAATGTTAAAAAGAACTAGCGTAACAAGCTTTGAATATATAGAAATAACTTTAGTTAAAAAAAAAAAAACAGAAAAATATCCTTTGTAACAGTCTACAAAACTCCGAGAACAAACACTAGTATATTTTTTGAAGAATTTGGTGCTTTCATTGAGATGATTATCATAGAGAAAAACGAATTAGTTATCTGTGGAGATCTAAATTTTTAGATGGATCACGCATCAAATCCCGACGCTTTGCCATTTAGTCAGTTATTAGAATCCTATCGACTAATGAATAATGTCAACTGTACAACTACTTTAACTGGGCTATTATACGTTGGACCTAGTTTTGAGTGATGACATGAATAATATTGAATCCAATATAAATGTTGAGGAGAAATTGACCATCTCCCCAGTGCACAAACTTATTACGTTTAATCTACCTCTACAGAAACATACAATAGGAAAGAGAATAAACTTTAGACATAAATAAAAAAAAAATTCCTACCGTGTTACTTGAAGAAGTTACAAAGAAAATAAAGGATGCTATCAACATTCCCTGTGATCACGATAACCAACATCTGTTGGGAGCTGAGTGTGTTAACTGTCTTACGACCACTCACTATAAAGTGAGCAAAACTGAATATGATACCATGTGCCCACCGATGGAAAAGACTTTAACTGTAAAAAGATCAATATTCTTGGTTTACTGGAGAGACTTTAGTAAAAAAAAAAAAGAGGGGGAGGAAATAAGTTAAAATCTGAAAGTACTTGGGTAGAATAAAAAAAAAAAACTGCTGCGTGTCAATATAACTACCTACTAAGAAGGAAAAAAGGTGAATACTATACGAGAAAGCTCCTCGAAGCAGCAACAGACATTAATAAGTTATATCGTCTCCCGAAATGGTACAATGGGAAATGTGAAAAAAGAAGTGACCCGATGGATACAGTGTGACGAGGAACTAACAAATAACTTTCTAGTATTGTTTAATAACAAAATTTAAAATATAACCAGGTCAATTGTAAATATCAACATCAGATTAATGATATATCAGGCACACAGACAAAATTAATAAGATTTAACAACACAACACAATCAAGTACGCTAAAGAAGCAAAACACACAGTACATCTAGGATTTGTGTTCTCGGAAATGATTGCCTATATAAACACGCTATACGTCACCAGAATTCGTAGCAGAATGTTTATAACACCATATATATATATATATATATATATATATATATATATATATATATATATATATATATATATATATATATATATATATAGAATATATTTGTAAACCGTAAATAAGATTGATAATTAGAGCATAAATAAGGCAACCCAATGATCAAGTGTCAATCATTAAGCATTTATTCTTTTAACAATATTCCTGTGAACAAGTAATTCAATTCTTAATAGAAGAGATGCACCCGTGTGATGCCGGGTTTATCTGTCTCTATTTCTCTGTCCTGTTTGAATGTCATCTACAGAAACTATCATCAAAGTCTCGTCTTCCCTTTGACACTTTCTCTCAAGTGAAAGCGCCGTTTAACGAGGCTTCTATCTCAAAGACTTTCTCATCAAACACATCGTCTCTGAAAACGCCACTTTCACAGGTGAAAGACAGGTTATCTGGTTTTAGCTGTTTAGCAGGAGCACTAAATTTCTCTCAGAGGTCACAAGTAAACAAGGTGGCACACTTTCAATAATCCAACCAAAGAAACTGACAACATGTTTTAAAGATTTAAAGGACGCTCATGAATGGCACAGGCAATGGACAGTAACAATGCCATAGACACTTACAGCAAGCACACACACACACACACACACACACACACATATATATATATATATATATATATATATATGTGTGTGTGTGTGTGTGTGTGTGTGTGTGTATGATCAGCGTCCAAGTTCTCCCTTCCCCCAAGATAGATAAAACCAAGGAAGGCCAGGCGCCCCCAAATCGCCCATCTCTAGCTCGCAAGGATGGTGAGGTTGCAGAGACTACATGACACTATCAAGCTTCAGCCTGACTAGAACTCCTGTCCAGCAGATCGCCAGGCAGGGAAGTTTCCTATAGGCTACCACAGTTATCGATAACTGCTTTACTGTTCAAGTTTGCAAGGCCTAAACTTAAATTTCCCTCAAATAATACAGTATGAAAGGAGTAAACTTAATAATAGTTTTCATTTCTTCAGTCTGTACTAAAATTCGCTTTCACGATAGGCAATTCTTAATCTACAGTGGAACTCTGCTTCCAGATGTTCTATTGAGCTCTCTCTCTCTCTCTCTCTCTCTCTCTCTCTCTCTCTCTCTCTCTCTCTCTCTCTCTCTCTCTCTCTCTCTCTGTATACAAAACTTTGCATAATCCCTGATTTATTCTAGCAGCTTTTGATAGAAGTATGTCTGATGCCATCCAATCCTTGAGGAAGCGGTTTGGCTTATGCCGAAGCTTTAAGGTCAAACTAATCTCTTTATTCAATCACTAATGTAAGTCAACTTATCCCATTGGAATATGATAGCAGTAACGAGCTCGACAGACAAGAAACTTTATTCCTCGTTAAGAGGAGAATGTTCCTTTAAGACTTTAATGAGATGAGGAACGTCAATGTGTCTGGGGATTCGGCGAGACGTTACTTCCTATTCAAAGTCGATATAGAGCAGAGTTATTTTGAATCTTTTTGCGAGACTGGACAAAGGAATAATGATACCAAATATCAAGAACATCGTGTGCTCAGAGGAATTTCTAGTTAACAGTGTTAGTTTAACTCTCCAGTTTCTCATTCATGGCTCTATCACAAGAACAGAAATAATGCTCACATAAAAAGTTAATGTACAAGAAGGCTGGATAAAGGAATAATGATAAAAGATAACAAAAACATGATGAAATATCGCAATGCTTTCTCGTTAACAGTGTAAGTTTATTCTCCAGATTCTCATTCATGGGCTTCGTTACAAGGACATATATTATTCATATAATAAACTTAATGTACACACACATAAACACACACACATATATATATATATATATATATATATATATATATATATATATATATATATATATATATATATATATATATATATATTATGCATATGGTGACACGAGATGCTAAATAACATTTAAGGTAAGTTAATATATAATGCAATTACCTTTATTCATAAAACTTGTTTAGCAAATTGTTCTAACTTTATAACGTCAAAGCATTAGAGCACCAAACGCATTATCCGGCACAAGAATAAAATGACTCCAGATACTCCAGCTAAGAAGTTAAATAATATCTTCATTCAAAAGTTTATTGAGAATGAAATTGTACTGACCCTTCGCTGAGGCATGAGAGGCAATTTAGGGCTAAAGAGATTATGACCGAGGTATATTAAGTGAGAGCTATAAATGACGTTGAACTGCATGTTGGAAGAAAAGGAGAGGAAATGTATGTAAAGAGAAAAGATAAAAAGTACGTGCAGAAAGACTTTTCTAAATAAAGCTCAAAGTTATCTATATCATTTCTTTCCTCTACACCGAAAGAAAAAATCATGTAAAATTGTCAACGGTAAACTCAGAAGAAAAGTTAATTAAAACTGTCATCAGCAACTCGGGTTAAGGCTTGAAGAGAATTTCCTTCTATCGTTCCATAATAGACCTTAGCAACAAGAGCCAATAAACTAATACTGAAATTACAAAAAAGACAACAACATTATTCGATAAAATAGGAAAAGTAGGAATAAAACTCCATCCTCAAAACCAAAAAAAAAACCTTTAGGGAAAATGCTGGTTCTACTTTTTAGGAATTCAAGAGTGCAAAACAACGCTATCCAGTTAGGGATTTTGTACTAAAGGTCCCTTAGAAATCCTAAATTCAATTGTTACACTTAATTCCTACGTTCAACTTCGAAGATCGAGAAAGCGGGTCTGAATATGCATCTTTAATTGATCGTATTTAGTTCACAGTTATTACGAAAGGAGCACAGCACTATCTAGTCCGCCTCTTGTATCTACTTTTAAGAGACTAATAGATTCTATCCACGATTCTTAAATGGGAATTCGTATAGCAACAATGATTGAAAAAGAAATGAAGTGAAGATTCTCTAATCAAAAGAACGTTATGTAATCAAAATACGCCAAAAAAAAAAAAAAATCCACAGAATGTCGGAAACTAAAAAGAGAGTAATAAAGAGTTTCCACAACTCAAAGCCTGAATTAATTGATACGATTTTAATCGCCAAAGTTTGTGTTGACTTTCAACAAGCTCGTTACGGATACATATAGGTACCATAAAAACTAAAATGCAAGGGCTTGAGAGAGAGAGAGAGAGAGAGAGAGAGAGAGAGAGAGAGAGAGAGAGAGAGAGAGAGAGAGAGTGTGTGTAAATGGATTTGGAAAAATAAGATTAACTTTATATTGTTCTATCAATGAAATCGTGCCATATCCATATTGTTAAGTCCATTAAAGAACTCTTCCTATATTCACTGATTCATGTGGAAACATTACCTTTATATTAGGTACTGAGGCAGATGAATATATACAGAAGGAAACCTCCCTTGCTTGGGGGTACACTCAGGCACACTACTCTGTCTTGTTTCTCTTCCTCTTGTTATTTTTAAGCTTTTATAATTTATATATGAAAGATTTATTTTAATGTTTTTATTGTTCTTAAACTTCTCTTGTAGTTTATTACATTACTGTCTTTACTCACTGAGCTATTTCCCCTGTGGGGCCCTTGGGTTTATAGCACCCTGCTTTTCCAACTAGGGCTGTAGCTTGGATGATGATGATGATAATAATAATAATAATAATAATAAACAACAATAATAATAATAATAATAATAATAATAATAATAAATAAATAAATTTTTACCCATCCTTCGAAAAGGTAATTATCATAGGAGACCTGGATGTCACCCCCACACACTCCCAGGATGTCAACGAGAAAGGTCTCTACGCGCAAAGTATTGATGGAAGAAAAACTATATTAATCTAATAAAAATATTATTTTGTATAACGTCAGGCTGAGACTATGGGATAATCCGAGGTGCCGAGAAGACGACATTATTTTCTGCAAGGGATATAAAAGGGAATGAGAGACCAGCCATGGGATATGTGATATTTACAGGTATATCAAGCCAGATACGTGCTAAATTGGAGAGTGGGATTCATTTAATTCAATCTCCCACTTCAATTGATTTTTTTCTTAGTGACGACACCTTCCTCAGCCACAGACATCCACTTTCCATCTGAAGCTTCGAAGTAATTCCCATTGTAATTTCATTATACAACATGAAGGACTCATAATCTATTTTGCATCCAGAACAGTAGAATAGACAAGGGTTATACTGCTTTGTTAAAGTTAATTTTTCTTTTCTTTCATATTTGTATTTCACATATAAAGAATGGTTATTTAAGCATTATCCCATCACAGTTTCTTTGTCCATTGCACGAAATAATAAAACAAAAGTTACATCGAAAAGTTTAATAAAAATGTGAAAGAACTGACAAAAAAACCTTATTATAAAACTATCGGATGTTCCCTTCCTTATCTACACATTTGGAAAGGGCGTTGTTGTAGATTGCCTGACCCTTCCGGCCAGACATGAGAGAGAGAGAGAGAGAGAGAGAGAGAGAGAGAGAGAGAGACTTGAACTATCAACGGCATTAAAAACACAATACCATCAAAACATCAAAGAGGAACAGAAAAACAAAAAGCTGATATTGCTCTCTCAATGCGATATTCAAATTGCCTCCATTTTCCTTTTACCACGGCTATTTTACGTTTTTTTTTTTTTTTTTTTTTTAAGCGGGCTATTGTTTCAAAGTCTAAAAATCCTTTGTTTCAGACATACAGAAGAAGTCTATCTTTTCCGAGATATTTGTTATTTTAGAAGAATCTCCTTTAATAAGTTAATAAGTCTTTGTAAATAACTCCTTATGGCATCATCCACAAGTTCATTAGCCTAATTACTTACTACAACTGTATAGAAAATTTCCTGTGTTTATGCATATTATTCTTGTGACCTCCAAACATCTTTTCCAACAATGAATTGACGACACTCGTGACCTTCATCCACAAACGGCCTCATTTCTTCGGAGGACACCGTAGGCGCTGATTTTCCGATCGGTGGATGTGAACATGCACTGTGTAGTTTAAACTATTATTGATAAAGATTAGTACATCCTTTATACAAACAAGTCTGCTTAACAAGGACACCTTGCTAGTGTACGGGGCCCGTCAAAACTAACGGCTAAATAATCAGATAGATATGTAAACAAGCACACGCACACAAAGATTCAACTCATCCCACCCCCTTCTCCCTTTCCAAACTACAAGGTAATAAGGTACTTTACCCAATGGTATTTAGAATAACCTTCATGTACTGTGCAACGACTGACTGGAGACCGAGTATATATCATTTTGGCCAATGCAAAAACCTTTATCATTCCCTATCGATAGATAAATTAACAGAAATACCGAACTACTGTCATACCAGCCAAGTGAAATATAGAGCCTCTATCTCCATTCTACTTATTTCAATCGTCAATATTAATTTTACCCCCAACGGTATATTTACAATAAGAACAGCGACAAGAACTGTACAGCATCCTCTATCCTCCAACAAAAGACCATTTATTCACGAATAAAAAATCACTAGGTTTCTTTTTAACCGCGCAAGATAGTAACTTAAGGCTTAAAGTTTCAAGGCAACTCATGAACGGTAGAGGTAAGGGACACTGACAATGCCCTAAACAAGAGAATGACCATATATACATATGACCAACTCCCGAACACTTCTCTACACAAGCTAGACCACTGAGGGACAGGCTATGGCTGGTGATGACTTAAAAGGACCTATAGACTTCTTTAAACCCATCCTTAGCTTAAAAGGATGGCGAGATTGCAGACACTACAAGAAATGACCAAGATTGAGAGGGACTCGAATTCCCGTCCACCAGATCGCCAGACAGGGACGTTTCCAATAGGCCACCACATTAACCCCTTTCCGACTGACGTTTAATTCAAAGGCTGTCTCCTCCTCGTTACAAATAAGATGGACCAATTACTAACAGTTGACGAAAAGTCTTCCTTAGTCACTCTCCCAGTAAAGCATAATAACAGCTTCTACTTCCTCTGTGGTTATCTCTGTGATATCAGTTAAGCTGTATGAAAGCATCTAGATATGTGAGCACGAGGGAACCGGTAAGTAACAGCCTTACCAAAAAGGGAACACAATGGTTTAGGAACCACAAATAATTATCGATCACTTACGGGAGACAAAAATATCTTGGATGTTGTTTTGCCGCCACTGCTGGAGTCTAGTCTTCCCCTTTATCTGATTGGGTAAGCTTCCATTAATCAATACAAAACCATTTAATTAACATATTCATATTTAACCCCAGAATTGACTGGACGGTTCTAAATCCGATTCATTAAATTACATACATGATATAAATCAAACCTATTACACTGAAAGTCGCCTTGATGAATTTTCAGAACAATCGGATTTGCATGATGCACCAAAGGAATTATAATGGTTGATTTTATATTGTTTAGCTAACCATCGAAAATTACAGTACAAATTTTGTTCTAAAATCTTCGAAAGATTTTGAAATTACAAAAACGATACATTTGCAGTTTTCGATTGCCAAAGGGCAAGGTAAATCTGCTTACGGAATCGCTGCATAATCTTATCACACTTCCTTGAAGGTTCTAAAGGCCGCTCATGAAAAGGACAATAACAATGCCCTAGCTGGCAGGACAATGCCTTAAAAACTGACCACATATATTTATGATTAGCACCCAAGCCCGCTCTTCACCCAACCTTGGGCCAGGCAATGGCTGCTGATGACTCGGCAGTTACACCTGTAGCCTTCCCCCAAAAACCCCATCCTTAGCTCCAAAGGATGACGAGGTTGCAGACACAATAAGAAACTATCGACCTAAAGCGTTCTTCGAACCCCTGTCCGGTGATCGCCAGGCAAGGACGTTTCCAACAGTCCACCACAACCCTAAGAGCATTATGCTCTCTGATAGAAGGTAGCGCTGAATAACCATTTGATTAAAATATATAAAATCAATCAATGAAATTGTAAAGAATTAACTATACATAAAAGACCAAATGAAGTGTAAAGAGAAAATTGTTTGTTTTTTAATAATTAAATCTCAATAATTGAGGCCATACCAGACATTACATACCAGCTATGGTGTGTTGTATTCTACGATAGAGAATAAAAAAAAATCTCGGAATAAGATTAAATGGGTTTTCCATGTCACATGAGGCGGATATGTTGGTAACTGAAAATGATTGCTACTTTGAGGTATAAATGGAATAAATGGAAATTTAGAAAAAAAAAAAAAATCTACGTTTTGACGAACCTAATTCCCTATCTTTAAAAAAATCAAGGTAAGAATGGTGAAATTATAATATTTAAAAACACTCTAAGGTTAATTTCAAACTGGACGTGCATGCAGAGAGAGAGAGAGAGAGAGAGAGAGAGAGAGAGAGAGAGAGAGAGAGAGAGAGAGAGAAATGAGGTGTAATGGACGAGTTGCATTAATAGCCTAGAATTTATCAAAATCTCTTTCAAAATATTTCTTTGCAAAAAATATGCAATTGTTAATTCAATAAAAAAAAGAATTTGATTTCTTTTGTTTTCCATAATGGTTATTGATAAATTGTCTATTCGAATTACCTGTAAGCTTAGTTGATAATAACAAAGGTGAAGTTATATGAACTGTGAAATCAATATTGAACATAAACATTCGTGAAGAATATTCTCTTTTGTGGTAACAGAGAGAAGAGACTCTTTAGCTATGGTAAGCAGCTCTTCTACGAGAAGGACACTCCTAAATCAAACCATTGTTCTCCAGTCTTGGATAGTGCCATAGCCTCTGTACCATGGTCTTCCAGTGTCTTGGGTTAAAGTTCATTTGCTTGAGGGTATACTCGGGCATACTATTCTATCTTATTTCTCTTCCACTTGTTTTGTTACTCTTTCACTTGCTTTTATAGTTTATATAGGAAATATTTATTGTAATGTTACTGCCCTTAAAATATTTTATTTTTCCTGTTTCCTTACCTCACAGGGCTATTTTTCCAATTGGAGCCACATGGCTTATAGCATCCTGCTTTTCCAACTAGAGTTGTAGCTTAGCAAGTAGTAACAATAATAATAATAATCATAATAATAATAGTAATAATAATAACAATATCCACTTAATATTAGGAGGCATACTTCAAAACTACCGTTGCATCATCTTAGCTTCCTTTTTTACATTACTTACTCAAGAAGTACTTTTTTCTTCATATGAAATGTGCACTGAGATTATTGAACATGAAATAAGCTGTGTAAGATTTACAAATCATTTGTGATAAAATGTGATGATATATTTCCTTCTTGCCCGTTGTGCAATCGTAACTAAAACCTTGGAAGGATGTACAGTCATATCCACACCAATTCATCCTCCCCATTATCCCCACTCACACACTGATAAGCCTCCTTCCAAGAACGGCCATCAATTATGAGGTAATGGTGAGGATAATGGGAGTCCTAAAAGGCTTTCTGCTTTTCCCTTGAGTTTCATTCTCATTCCTGTCTCTGTATGATGACTTTCAACAAATTTCACTGCCTTTCTTTTGTCTATGTTTTCTAAGCTTTTATCTATTTTTTTTTTTTTTGGCCTAATTTACCAATAAATGTTCTTTTACGTAGTTAATAAATACCTATCTCGGATCTTCTGTTATTGGTTGGAACGGACCGGGTCAGTAATTAAAATGTTGGTAAATATTTTTCATAGCACAATATTTATCATTAAGTAAATAAGAATTGCTTCTGGTGTATTTATATGTTCTTTGAACTGTACTGAGGCAAATACTCATAAAATACCAATATTTTTTTTCAAATTTTAGATGTTTCAAAATTCCAAAAGTTGTGACAGAAAACTCACATTTTAAAAGGGAAACGCACACATGACCACCACCTAACCAAAGGTTCCCCACCTAACCTAACCTAGGAGCACTATCTTCACCTACTTACTTACTTGGGGAGGCACTACCCCGGTCTCCTAGAATGGGTATCCTTTGCTTACCCTAAGAATAAGACACAACCGAAACATAAACCATGGCGTCAAAAATGGTGATCCTTTTGGACAACGAATCAAAATGCTCAATAATGACTAAGTATTAACATTATTACTCCATTCATCCTTTCCAATCAATCCAATCAAAACGAACCAATTGTCCCCGGGAGGGAAGAGAACCTTCATATATTTTCAAGTCATCAAGTTAACAAAGACACAAACAGACAGACGAATCAGAAGTTTGCGATCCATAAGAATTTGATTAACGATTACAAAAAATGGTACAGAAAAAAATACTTACATCAAGAAAGAAATTGTAAAAACAATTAAATTTTCACATTCTCATTTCAGTTTATAAACTGTTATTCACGTTTGCAATGATTAAATTTTCTCTTGCCTAAACCAAAATCTATCAGATGCGATCTTGACTCCTCAAAAGAGAGTTTCTTCCTCTCTCCCCCCCCCCACCACCCCCTTAACTCATTTACCCTTCAAAAACTGAGACTCCTCAATGCCTTAAACTCTTCTCGATATCGACCCTTCACATACAAGTATAACCAGTTCTTGAAGAAGCATTATTAAATGGTTGGAAAATCGATAAACAGGCAAAGAAAATGCTTAATTTCATATTACCTATTCTCTTCTTTCTCTCTTATAACATTGTCATAATCATAATAACAAAAATATTACTAAAATATAATAACTAAGAAGGTATTTATTCTAGCATATCAAAGTTCATATATAAATTTATATTACGAAAGATGAAGGAATAAGTAGAGTGAAAATAATAGGAATAATGTACAGTGGGCATGAATTTAACAAATCTCCACTTCGAAAACAAAGTATAATATTTGCTACTGAGAGAGAGAGAGAGAGAGAGAGAGAGAGAGAGAGAGAGAGAGAGAGAGAGAGAGAGAGAGAGAGAGAGAATGAGTTCCCTCGATTCTGAAGATCTCCAGGATCATGAGGGATTTGGATTGCGCCAACTGTTCGCTTATATCGTTCTTTCACTGAAGTAACTTCAATTTCCTCTTACGCTGCCATCTCTCAAGTCCTCTTAGACGCTAGAAATTTTCAAAGAGATTTTTCCCTCAAGTCTTCAGATTTTCAACATAAAAAACATCTCATATATTCAAGGGAAATTCAGCGGCCTAGCATGATAACATTAATTCAACTGAGATTCTCCTTTATGGTTTAAAGGCCGCCCATGAGAGGCACAGGCAGAGGCACGGGACAGTGACAATGTCCTAGCTAGCGGGACAATGCCCTAGATACTAACCATATACATATATATATATATATATATATATATATATATATATATATATATATATATATATATATATATATATATATATATATATATATTAGATCAGTGCATAAGCCCCATTTGAAAATTTATATATATATATATATATATATATATATATATATATATATATATATATATATATACAGTATATATACAGTATATATACACACACACGCACACATAACGCAATTATACATCAATTAACTTCAGAAACTCTAGAGACAGATTTTAAGTGTCTTCCCGGCCTCATATCTTTAAGACTAAAGGGGAAAGGACAAAAAGAAATGCTTGGAGCATCTAACGGATCATCTCCACTTAAGTACTAAAATAAAACTCCTCCTTAGATGACAATAAGTCTGAGATGTAAGATGCTTTATTGAGCGTTTTCCAAATGGAAGATGTTTTGGGCACAACAAAAGACACCAAACCCTTTGGAGACTTTGCCCAACGAAACACAAAGAAAAGGGATAAAAGGGAGATAAGCATAGAAAGTTGTTGGAGAAATAAGATGAAAAATAACCCTTATAATCTACGCTGCGTTCAATATCATTTAAAATAAATCTCATAACTTTTTTAAAGAGACATTTTATTCGGGAATTTAAATTAAGTCTCAGACTCAGACAATTAAAAATCCGTATGTAAGAATATTTCAATGACTGTAATATATGACATACGATAAAAGAGAGAGAGAGAGAGAGAGAGAGAGAGAGAGAGAGAGAGAGAGAGAGAGAGAGAGAGAGAGAGAGAGAGAATATAAGCCCATGGTTTCCGTAACTTAAAGAATTCAGGCCTCTATAAGAGAAGTAAATAACATAAAATGTATAAGCGTTACAATATCCACAAATAGTCTGACAAAAAGACAGAATTTTTATTCAACAAATAATGTTCGTGGGAAAAAAAAATATGAGGGAAAATTCAGATTTTTCTGTTCCACTCAACTGATACAAAGCTTTTAAACTCTCATAGTAACCTAATGTCACGGAATATATCAATATATTTAAGGGAAGAAAATGGCATTGCAAAATAAGTAGGATAAATGAAATAATTGAAGGATAAATAGTGACCTTTTTCTCAAATTATTCTAAAATTTTCAAAAAGAACTATTCTACTTGTAAAGAATAATTTCAGGTAATATTATATCGTATATATAAAACGGTGGTGGGACATGTCCTCACCCATCCAACCCCCCAAAACCTCCACCCGGCGATGACGCCCACACTCCCTTCCATTTCCCGCCAAATAGATAAAATTCCCACCCAGCTTTTATTGAAAAATGGAAACGTAGGGTTGCTTCTAGTCATTATATTGAGTATGAACTCTCTACAGACCATACAGGTACACGAAGGATATTTTCTTTTCTTAAGAATTTAATGAGATACGTGATATATATACTGTATGAGAGAGAGAGAGAGAGAGAGAGAGAGAGAGAGAGAGAGAGAGAGAGAGAGAGAGAGAGAGAGAGGGGGGGGAGGGCCCTAAAAAATCAAAATTCTCACGCTAATGTGGGGCGGTCTTCTGAAGTTCAATGAAGGTGAACAAAGGTGCGACAGAAATGTTCAACCAAATATCTATTACAAAGAAATGACCCTTGCCTATGACGACCATCTCTGCCCCTTTTCCTAATGAAGCCAGTCACTATCATAAAGAACACGTTATATCCACCAGATCATCGCTCTTTCAATGACAACAATGAATGTACAATAAGACACAAGAGTCCTTGAAAAACATCGCTCTGAAGAAGTGCACCCTGCCACACCCTTACTTCATGGAGAATATACGAGAGCAGGCCGAGGTGGTGGGCTGGAGGTAAACAGAAGATCTCGCCGCCCAGTAAAGGTGTGGGTGGGTGTACTTCCTCAAAGCAAGGTGTACCAGGAATACATGTATCCAACTATACATTAGAGATAAACAGCTCTAATCTGCCAGTTCAATCGTTGTCGCTTAAATACAATATGTGAAGAACTTGGCATCACAAGAGAGGAGATTAGTGTGTCAGCCGCATAAAAATGAGATCTGGTGATAAGGACTCAGAACAGCTTTCCGTTGTCAATTTGACATAACATCAATTATTCATTATTTTTCTTGTATTTTATTATTTTCTATCCTCACTGGGATATTTTTCCTAACTGCATCCTTTGGGCTTAAAGCATCCAGCTCTCTGCAATTAGGTTTGCGGCGCAGCTGATAATGATAATAATAATAATAATAATAATAATAATAATAATAATAATAATAATAATAATAAAATAATCATGATAATGATAAAATAATAAAATGATAAAAATAAATATAATAAAATTATAAAAATAAATATAATAAAATAATAGAATAAAATAAAAAATAATAAAGAAATAATAAAAACAATAATTATATAATAAAATAACAATAATGATAAAATAATAAAATAAAAATTATAATAAAATAAAATATCAATGATAGTAAAATAATAAAATAACAATAAATAAATACTAGCAATAATAAATAAATAACAACAATAATAAATAACAAATGAAAATAACAATAAATAAAAAAAATTATATAAATAAAAATAAAAATAAAAAATAAATAATAAAACTAAGTAATAATGAATAATAATAATATATAATAATAATTAATATTAATAATAATAACAATAATAATAATAATAATAATACAGTAACCAATATCAAATCTCAAGTAGTTTACAGCAGGAACTTATATGGGTTGAAAACCTTCACAATTAAAATATATATTCTCGAGTTGTGATTTCTAAAACACAATTCAAAATATCGACATTTGTACCCATAAAAAAAAAAAAAAAATGAGGGAAAACCCCCTAAAACCTATAAAGTCCTTTGGGTAAAAAGTGAACTTTCACTAAGTGTTTAATTAGACAAACAAAACTGTGCAGATGAAAAGGATAATTTTGAATGGAATTTAAGCTTACGATATCAGGACTTCACTAATGAAAAAAAAAGAGAACGGAATTGAAATAGAACTTAAGCCATGCCAATCCCTTCTTCTCTCTTCATATACAAGAGGTCTTTTTATATGTGGACCTACATATTGTCGCCAACTGTAACAAACCCTCTACGAATCTTTTGACCGATAGACGAGTGCTAGCTATTATTCCCTCGAGGACTTTGGATAGAGATGATAAAAGTAAGGAAAAAGGAAATGATGAAGATAATGAAAAGGGAAAGTCTGAACAACCTGTGAAACCCAGAAAGACAAATCCTCTCAAGTCTTTTATCCCACAGTGAAATATTTTGTTAGCGATATTATTTTTCTTTATTCTTTTCAGCCTTACACTTTCTCCACTCTGTCTTCCTTTCCTCAATTTTGTATTCAGTTAAAGTTGTTGAATGGAAAATACCAACAATGTTTATAGCAGGAATATCATTATCAAGAAAGTTCTCTTTTACAAAATACAACAAGTCGGGATATTCCCTACATTTGGCAATGCTGATTGAAATATTGCGGCCACTAATAATGTAGGGTTTTATTTTTAACTGAACCGTAATCATATTAAGCACTAGCTCTTTTTCAGAGCTAGTACTCCCAAAAATATTAAGTAGTCAAAGAGCAACTAATGCTGACAGCAACCTAGTCAGTAAACATTGTGACCAATATCTAGATTATGGTTCTTTAGATAAGAATATTTTATGTAATAATTTCCCCATATAAAAAAATAATTATAAGATTTTATAGATATCTTTGAATAGTATTAATAAGGTATTGTTCTAAATATCCACTTAACGGAAATAAAGAAGAAAAAAAACATTTATTAAAGCAATGCAAGTGTTCGAATTGATTTTGTTATTCCTTTGAATTTAAATCTTTAAAGACAGTACCATCCTACTCAATTTCAATATCCATTCTCATGAGAAATTGAAAATGGATAAATTTAAGTGAAGTAAGTGTTCAAAATAGGGTTGATGAATTAGCCTAACTTATGGATCTAAGCAGATTAACCGGCTGTCTCTCTCATTGCAAAACTGGACCCACTCAGTTCACCTCCAAAAGAGAGATCCAATCTGAGCGAAGATCAATCCTTCGAGTCTCCAGCTTTTGAAAGCAACTGATTCAAGACTTCCTTCTAAGCCTTAATATAGCACATCTCCCGCGAATGACTTGTTCTAAAATGATTTTAAAGCTCTCATAATACTATTATTTTTGTTGAATAATGAAAATATTATCTAGATCAAAATCAAAAGTAATCATTTTTACAAATATCAACATTACAAATAAAATCAATGCAATACTTTATTAGAATTTACATTATACTCACTAATTTCTTTTCGGTAAAATATGAATTCAAAGATACCCTGCCATTTCCATCGGCAAGAGTCCGTGTCTTACACAAGGTAAGGCAATCTATTCAGTCAATTCTAGAAATATTATTCCCTCGCTAGACTCTTGTGGTTCATCTGAATCTACGAATTGGTGCAAAGCGCAGGAGGTTTGGTCTCGGATATTTACAACACAAATGGCTTTATAGTAATAAAGGGGAACGAGAAGATATTAAAATGGTAATGGAGAAAAAAAAAGTAGAACAAGTAACAAATAGAGGGTTTATTGTGCAGTGTGGGACAATGGCCTCATAAATGACAATATTATCATAGACATAGCTATAGAAAAATTGAAGAGGCTTTGCCCTAATTGTGCAAATGTAGCCTAGTTAAAATAGCCATGACAAAAATATCGAAAGAGGATAATTTAAATGCAAGAAGTGTGGCACCTCATAATGAAGTTCAAAGTTTACCTATTGCTTAGAGGAATGGCACTTCAAAATAGAGGTCAAAGAGGCTCTAATGCTAGAAATATGGCACTTCAAAAATAGATATCAAAGACCTAATGGTATTAGTAGAGCTACTAAATAAAGGTCAAGGAGCTTCTAATATCAAAAGTATGCCACCTCAAAATACAGGTAAAAGAACCTCCAATGCAAGAAGTATGGCACTTCAAAAATAAATGTCAAGGACCTTCTAATGCTAGAGGTAAAGAGCTACTAGATAGAGGTCAAAGAACCTCTAAAACTAGAGGTAAAGAACATCAATATAGAGGTCAAATTGCCTCTAATACTAGAAGTATGGCACCTCAAAACAAAGGTTAAAGAACCTCTAATGCTAAAAGTATGGCACTTCAAAAATAGATGTCAGAGACCCTCTAATGCTAGAGGTAAGGAGCTAATAAATAAAGGTCAAAGAACCTCTGATACTAGAGGTGAGGAAACTCAATATAAAGGTCAAAGGGTCTTTAATACTAGAGGTGAGGGACATCAATATAGAGGTCAAAGAGCCTATAATACTGGATGTATGGCACCTAAAAAGAGAGGTCAAAGAACTTCTAATGCCAGATGTATGGCACTTCAAAAATAGATGTCAAAGACCCTCTAATGCTATACGTAAAGAGATAGTAAATTGAGGCCAAATAGCCTCTTATACTAGAGGTAAGGAACCTCTATACAGGTAAAAGATCCTCTAATACTAGACGAAGGACCATCAATATAGAGGTCAAAGACCTTTTAAACTGAAGTATGGCACCTCAAAATAAAGGACAAAGAACCTCTAACGTTAAAAGCATGGCACTTCAAAAGTAGAGGCCAAAGACCCTCTAATGCTAGAGGTAAAGTTCTATTAAATAGAGGTCAAAGAACCTCTAATACTAAAGGTGAGGAACCTCAATATAGAAGTCAAAGAGCCTATAATACTAGAGGTAAAAAAACCTCAATATAAATGTCAAATAGCCTCTAATACTAGAAGTGACACCTTAAAATAAAGGTCAAAGAATCTCTAATGCTAGAAGTATGGCACCTCAAAATAAAGGTCGAAGAATCTCTACTGATAGAAGTATGGCACTTCAAAAATAGATGTTCAAGACCCTCTAATGCTAGAGGTAAAGACTTAGTAAATAGAGGTAAAAACCCTATAATACTAGAGGTGAGGAACCTTAATATAGAGGTCAAAGAGCCTTTAATACTAAACGTAAGGATCCTCAATACAAAGGTCAAAGAACTTCTAATACTAGACGTATGGCACCTCAAAATAGAAGTCGAAGATCCTCTAATGCTAAAATTATGGCACTTCAAAAATAGAGGTCAAAGACCCTCTAATGCTAGAGGTACAGAGTTACTAAATAGAGGTCCAAGACCCTCCAATACTAGAGGTGAGGAACCTCAATATAGAAGTCTAAGAGCCTATAATACTAGAGATAAAAAACCTCAATATAGATGTCAAAGAGCCTCTAATTCTAGAAGTATGGCACCTTAACATATAGGTCAAAGAACTTCCCATGCTAAAAGTATGGTACTTCATAAATAGAAGTCAAAGACCATCTAATGATAAAAGTAAAGAGCTACTAAATAGAGATAAAAAAAACCTCTAGTACTAGAAGTATAGCACCATACAATAAGGGTAAAAAAACCCCTAATGCTTGAAGTATGGCACTTCAAAACTGGATGTCAAAGACCTTCTAATGCTGGAGCTGAAGAGCTACTAAATAAAGGTCAAAGAATCTCTAATACTACAGGTAAGGAACATCAATATATAGGTCAAAGATCCTCTAATATTACAAGTATGACACCTCAAAATAAAGGTCGAAGAATCTCTACTGATAGAAGTATGGCACTTCAAAAATAGATGTCAAAGTCCCTCTAATGCTAGAGGTAATGAGCTACTAAATAGTTAACAAACCTCTAATAATATAGGTAAAGAATCTTCATATTATTATATAATTATATTATTATATTATATTATAATTATATTATTATATTATATTATAATTATATTATATTATAATCATATTACATTACTATATTATTATATCATATTATTATTATATTATATTATTAAATCATCATAATATTATATATTCATATTATAATTATTATCATTACTATTTTATTAATATCATTATTATTATTATTATTAATTTTATTATCATCATATTATCAATATATTATTATCATATTATTATTATTATTATTATTATTATTATTATTATTATTATTATTATTATTATTATTATCATTATTATCATACTAGAGGTAAAGAATCTCCATATTATTATATAATTATATTATTAAATTATTGTATTATATTATTATATATTATTATTATTATATTATTATCATTATTATTATTATTAATTTCATTATCATTAAATTATTATATTATTATTATTATTATTATTATTACTATTATCATTATTATTATTATTATTATTGTTATTATTATTATCATTATTATTATTATTATTATTATTATTATTATTATTATTATTATTATTATTATTATTATTATTACTAGCCAAGCTACATCCCTAACTGGAAAAGTAAGGTGCTATAAGCCCCAAGGAGTCCAACAGAGAAAAATAACCCATTGAGGAAAGGAAATAAGGAAATAAATAGACAATGAGAAAAACTTAACAATAACTTATTTTAAAAACAATAACAACATCAAAACTGATATGTCATACATAAACCACAAAAAGACTTCTGTAAGCCTGTTCAATATAAAAACATTAGCTGCAACTTTGATCTTTTGAAGTTCTACTGATTGAACTACCCGATTAGGAAGATCATTCCACAACTTGGTCACAGCTGCAATAAAACTTATGGAATACTGTGTAGAATTAAGCCTCATGATGGAGAAGGTCTTACTATTAGAATTAACTGCATGCCTAGTATTACGAACAGGATGGAACTATCTAGGAAGATATGAATTTAAAGGATGGTCAAAAAATATGAAGAATCTTATGCAACCTGCATAATGAGCTAATTGAACAACCGCGCCAAAGAATAACATCTAACATCAAAGTAACAAATTGTCACTTTTATTCTCGTTAATTAAGACAAATATCCAATATTTTTGCCTCTAATCGGAACCAATTAATATAACTGAATTCAGCTTCGACTCGGAATTGTTTATGATGAAAACATGATAGTGTTTACTGATGGATATTTCTTTCCGACTGAGACTGCTTGCCTTATGCCATCCGGGTCTTGGTACATTCAGGTCTCGCTTGGAGAAGAGAAATGAGGATGTTTGCAGTGATATCTCAAGTTTTCCATTTCAACTATAACTTCTTGGTAAATTTTTTTAATCAATGAACTACAATTGTGCCGTATAGTATTAACTTTTCGACTATAACATCTAATTTAACGCTTAACGTTTAAACTCCCTACAACTATGCTACAAAATATAAAGTACTTGACAACTATGCAAACAAAATTGATGTATTTGACCATACATTTACACAGCAAGATATAAATCTTTATTCTAAAAAAAAAACAAGCGAGCAAAACTGTTTTAAGTTTGAAGTAGTTTTATCCACATCACGGACTATTATTGCCAAAAGGAAGAAAATTATTGGCCCAAATATACATTATATATATATATATATATATATATATATATATATATATATATATATATATATATATATATATATATATATAAACAGCAACAAGTTCTTTGGAAGTCATCAAATCAAATTAAAAACACATTCCAGCGTGAATTACTCGAAAAATTTAACTCCAAAGTAAACCCTTCTACTAATATAGTAGTTCATCTCTAAGAAGAAGCATAGCATCCATACATGCAGCAGTTCATAATACCCTCGTAGTTTTACATATAGTGAAACACGAGTTGCGTAGTAAAGAAAAGTAAAGGGAATTAGTCATTTTCCAGAATACAACATCGAAGGGCAAATAATCGTGACTTGGTTTCTTCATAACTGAAAACTATATACTGAAAGTAGCCCTGTAATTTCCCAGTATCCCTGGTATGGGTTGCTGACCAAACGTTCCTCCAAAACACAAAAATAAATAATTCGGGAACCAAAAGTCAATTTTTGAATGAAGCACCAAACCGAACCAAAGTCTGAAAATCCAATAAATGCGTAAATTGCAATTTGACCCAATATGTTGCTTCATTTTACTTACGCAAAAATTTATTTTTTATGAAATACATTAAACTTCTATCAGGTGCACAGGCAGCAGAAAAAAGTAAAACATATACCACAATATACTGTATATCAACAACACGATACTGTACGCAAAATTAATTCCAAAATACATATCGACAACAGGAACTTGTACGTAAAATGAACGTAACATCCTACGTATTTGATATTGCGTCACTTCTGGAGTACAAATAAAAGAATAAACATGCGATTCTTCAACCTAAATCGTTGCTCTTCAAAAATAAATACCAATAATAACTAATAAGGCTTTAACGTGAATCTCGTAACAAGCTCTAACCATCAAAAGCTTCCACGATCACTTATTTTCATCACAGTGAACCACGAAACACAAGAAACTTTGTAAAGGATCAAATGACGGATTAAATGTTCAAAAGTTTACTTGTGGAATCTTCAGATCATAAAGCTGCCAGATGAATTGAAGTCAGGTAAGGTTTTCACCTAATGAACATCGCTCGTTCATTAGGACGGTGTGACAAGGCGATTAAGAGAGAATGAGGTTTAAGCTTCTGACTAGTTTACTGGGTTATTTAACAAAGCCACTTTAAGATATGTCCTATCCTTAGAATAAAAATTTACTAACACTTTGGCTTTCGAGCCGAATATTTGCACATCTTCCCCAGTTTTGGTTTCATCTCTGGAAAATGAATATCAAAAGCAACGTGTATAACTTGCCTCTGTCGATGACAATTAATATTGTGATGTAAACTTACAAAGAACAGTTATTCCTGGGAGAACTTTCTATAGCCGACCAGTGCTGCCGGATGCATCTCTCCCCTTTTAAAACGTTTTTTTTTTTCTTTTTTAACAATGATTTAAATATAAATGCAGCGAACCAGTTATTGTTTATTTCCTGAGATTCATTTCTGTTATCGTTATTATCACTTCCAGACAAAAGACTGATAAAAATCAATCGGTTAAGATATACTTTTGGTTTACTCCAACTTCTGATGAAAAGAAGAAAGACAGCGGATGATCATAAAGGAAAAACAACTATACAGACTGTGATATCGTGTGCTATTTAAGTCATCAAAAAGTTATCGCAAAACGTCTGAAAAATAAAGATAACTAACAGTGCAAGAAACAACCATATACATAGAAACTCAAGAGATGCAACCTTTTTTAATTCTCCTCTAACCAAGAAATAAAGGGGCCGTGTAAGTACTGCCATGCTATTCGCGAATATACAGTACAAGGCCCATACATATTCCACAGTAAAATCTCTCTCGTGAAAGAAATTTTATATAATGTCCGTTTATAAAAAACGGCTTCCAGAGAAGCCTTTACTAAAAATTTTCTTTTCCTCTAACTAAAACGTATTCATTTGAATTACATCCAAAACGAATCGTTTCCCCTAACAGACAGTGGCCCAAAGACACAAAAACACTTAATGGTCAGAGAGATGATTCCATTTCAATGAACGCTCATATTGCAACAATAACAAAAAAATAAGTCTACAAACCTCCGAGAACAAACACTAGTATCTTTCTTGAAGAATTAGGTGCTTGCATCGAGATGATTATCATGGTGAAAAACGAATTAGTTATCTGTGGAAACTTCAATTTTTGGATGGATGACGCATCAAATCCCGACGCTTTGGCATTTAGTGAGTTATTAAAATCATATCGACTAGTGAATAATGTCGACTGTATAACTACTTAAAATGGGCATACGTTGGACCTAGTTTTGAGTGATGACATGAATAATATTGTATCTGATATAAATGTTGAAGAGAAAAGTACAAACTTATTACGTTTAGTCTACCTCTACAGAAACACGCAATAGTAAAGAAAATAAACTTTAAACATGAATCCAATTTTTCTCCTACCGTGTTTATTGAAGAAGTTACAACGAAAATAAATGATGCTATCAATATTCCCTGTGATCAAGATGACCAACGTCTGTTAGGAGGTAAGTGTGTTAGCTGTCTTACGACCACTTACAATAAAGTGAGTAAAAGTGAATATGATACCATGTGCCCAACGATGGAAAAGACCAATCTCCTTGGTTTCATGGAGAGACTTTAGCGAAAAAAAAGAGGGAAAAAACTTAAGGAAAGAAAGTGGAATTGGTTGAAAGCTGATAGTAAAAGGGTAGAATCCAAAACTGATACGTGTCAATATAACTACCTACTAAGAAGGAAAAAAAGTGAATACGATAAGAGAAAGATCCTCGAAGCAGCAACAGACATAAATAAGTTATATCGTCTCCTGATTCGTATAATGAGAAATGTAAAAGAAAAGAAGCTACCTGATGGATACAGTGACCAGGAACTAGCAAATCATTTTCTAGCATTCTATAAAAACAAAATTGAAAATGTAACTAGGTCATTTGTAAATGCTCTCAACATCAGATTAATGATACACCTGACAGACAAAATTAATAAGATTTAACAACATAACACAAGATGACATCACCAGGATTATCAAGAGAGCAAAGAAAACAAACAGCGCGATCGATCCTATGCTAATATCTGAAGTAATTGGAGAGAGAAACTTTTCTAGTCTAGCCGAAATAATAATGCGAATAGCAAATGCAAGTGTTAATGAATGCAAGTTTCCCAAATCTGAGAAAATGGCTATAGTCACACCAGCTCTGAAAAATGCTCTGGACTACCAGGAATTAAGCTCATACAGACCTATTTCGAATCTAGCCTTTGATTCATAAGTGCTTGAATAAGTAGTTCTTGAACAATTAGTCAGTCACTTAGAAGTAATAGGAGCTTTGCTTGACAACCAATTGTTAACAGACAAGAAGATGATTTTCGCAAGCTTTGTAGGACATAAAAATCCTACGTTCCAGTATCTTCAGCAAATATAAAAGTTGTAGAGACATCAAGGAAAAGGAAATATCGCAAGAAAATACACGTAGTTGGAATCGAGACATGTTCATAAAATTCTGAGACTCCAAAAATTCCAAGACACTTTTGAGCTTCCTCGAAGAAGATGAATTCCATCACGTCCCGTTTTTATTAAGAGAGAGAGAGAGAGAGAGAGAGAGAGAGAGAGAGAGAGAGAGAGAGAGAGAGAGAGAGAGAGAGAGAGAATCTACACCTTGTTTCCAAACCGACATTGAGTCGACCTCAAAATTTCAAAGCTATCTCAACTAGTCTTCCTTCTATCAGAGATCACATAAACTACAGGAATTGCAAAGGGCAATATCACAGTCACTACCAAAACAAACACCCAATAACTATTTCTGAGGTGATGCCATTAAAATATTGATACAATCTCTCTCTCTCTCTCTCTCTCTCTCTCTCTCTCTCTCTCGTGAATAGTCGGTGATTAGTTTGAGGTCAGAGAAGTGGGATAAAACGTCGGCATAGAATAGTTATCTTGTGAATTAATAACAATCTGATCAAGATGGCATTGTATAACACAGGCAACTCGTGGAGAGACATCGCTGGACTCAGCAAAAGTAAATTCCATGAGTTGGCGAAACAGGAGCTCGACCGTCTGATAACAGAGGTCACTAGTAACGCCAACCAGTGTGACGGAAAAATATTCGCAGACATATTGAAACAATACGATCCAATTAACTGGAGCAAATCTGTGGAAAACATCAGCAAAATAATAGAAGAAATTCCAAAGAAGATCCAAGTGATAAAGAGAATTATAAAGAAAGTTTACATCAATCAACACATTCCATCAAAGAACAATAAGAAGTCCAATATGGTGAATATACTGATTGATGCATTGGGAAAAAGAATGCCAAAATGGTGTAATACATGTAAGATATGGTATTCCATTAATAATCCTCAACAATTGATTAGAAAATGTGATACCTGTCGTGTTCCAACACACCCCACATGTGCTGAAATACAGCAAAAAATAAAAAATAAAGACACAAAGGTATTCTGCTCAACATGCTTAGTCTGGATAGAAAATATAATGAAGTCGAAACTAAATCTGCAAATAGTTGAAGATAAAGAAGAGGAAGAAGAAGAAACAGAAGAAGAAGATGAAAAAAAAGAAGAGAAAAATGAACAGGATATGTGTAAGGATGCAGAGGAAATCATTGATATAACTTATGATGCCATCCAACAACATACTTATGAAGAAATAAATTACCAGATGGAAATAAATAATAGACTCAAGAGACTCTACCCGGACCTACATAACTTTAGGGAAGAGCAAGAACAAAAAAAAAAAGAAAAGAAGGATATAGTCTGCAATATGCTGAAAAGAGGGAATTACAGATTTGGCGAAAGATGCTACTACAAGCATCCAAAGATATGCCATAATTATGATATATATGGTAAATGTGCATATTTAGACGGATATGGAGACGAATGTAGAGATCTCCATCCAAAAATATGCAAAAACCTAAAAGGAAAAGGATGCAGTTTCAACAAAAAATGTCGATATATGCATCCTGCAACCATGAATGAAAGTAAGAAAACTCAGCAAACTGAAAAGAAAAATGAAAGCAAAAAAGAAACAAAAAAATAAACAAAAAAGCAGGCTGTGTATATACCACGCTATGAATCAAGAGCCCCAAGATATGAGGCCTTTCAACCCAAATCTGCACATTTAGAGCCCAACTACAAAGAATGCATCTATAATGCCAGGGGTTGGTGCAGATATGGGGATAATTGCAGGTATACACACAAAATTAAACATGAAGGCGAAAGAGCAAATATAATAGAAAAGTTGGATTTTTTAATGGCAGAATTCCGGGAAATGAAGAAAAGAACATCATATCAGAACAGGAAGGAAGCATGGGAGAATCCATATTATTACCAATATTAAATAATGGAGATGAAACACAAACCATAATAGTAATGAATGCACAGGGTTTAGTCACGAGTAACTCTAAAAGGAAAATAGAGTTCTTAGAAGAACTAACCCAAATTGAAAAAATAGATATATTAAATATAAGTGAAACATGGTATTCCCAAGAGACTGGCAGTGATGACCAGATAAAGGGTTTCCAAACTTATAGATCAGACAGAAAAAATAGGAATCAAGGGGGAACTGCAATATATGGAAGAGACATAAATCAAGGAAAAGTCTGTGAAAACTACAGCAACACAGAATGTGAATTGATTGCGGTAGAATTTGAATTTGAAAAACTAGTGAAAATTGTAGTTTACAGACCCCCAGACACTAAGGAGTTTGACATAATAATAAAAAAAATAGATGATATATGTAGAAACCATAAAGACTTGAATATACTCCTATCCGGAGATTTTAACTTTCCTTTCGTGGATTGGAAAGAACGGATAGAAGAAAGTGGTTGTATGTATACATATAAAAAAGAGAGTAATAGTAGCGCAGAAGATAAGAGGCAATTTGAAAAGCTTCAAGATATACTATTAGAACATAAAATGCAACAAATAAACCACATTCCAACAAGAAAGGAAAATGTCCTAGATCTAGTATTTGTGAATGAGGTGAATTATGTTAAAGAAATAATAGTGTATAACACAGGAATTTCAGACCACAATGTCATAGAATTGATAGTCCATTCCAAAGCAAGTGATCGCAGAATTAATAAAAGCACAAAACTTTGGGAAGGATATGGAAAATATAATTTTTACAGTACGAATATAAAATGGTCAGAAATAAATGAAGAACTGAATAAAGAATGGAAAAATATATTTGTAAGTGATAATATACAGGTAAATACGGACATACTGTACAAAATACTGGAGAAAATTGTTGAAAAATATGTACCGAAAAAAAATAATAGACAAAAGACGTGCATACCAAGAGACAGAAGGATCTTATTTCAGAAAATTAGAAAGTGGAAGAAAAATCTTGCAAAAGAAAAAAATGTGTGGAAAACGAGGGAAATAAAATGTAAGATAGAAAATGCAGAACAAAAGATTATACAGTCGAAAGAAAATGAAAAAAGGGACTTGGAAGAAAGGACACTATAAAATATAAAAAGAAACCCCAAAGTACTTTACTCCTATGCAAAAAAGATGAATAAAGGGAGAGTAGAAATAGGCCCTCTAAGAATTGAAGGACGGCTAACGAATGAAAAAAAGGAAATATGCAACATATTAGCAGAAAAATATAAGAGTGAGTTCACGCCAAGAACTGTGAATGAGAATAATGACGCAGAAATGAGAGAAGAAAATGTTGAATATCTAACGGATATAGATATTAATGAAGCAGATATTGTCAAGGCTATAAACGAAACTAAAAATGGATCAGCAGCCGGACCAGATAGAGTTCCAGCGATTTTGTTAAAAAAAACTGCAAACACTATCGCGAAGCCGCTTGCTATACTGCTAAGACAAAGTGTAGATATGAGCGAGATATATGTTAAACGTAAATTAGCTTATATAACCCCTATCTTCAAAAGTGGATCAAGACTAGAGGCAAGCAATTATAGACCTGTTAGTCTAACATCACATATTATGAAAGTGTATGAGAGGGTAATAAAAAAGAAAATAATGAACCATTTGGTTAAAAATAATTTGTTTAATATGGGTCAACACGGTTTTGTGCTTGGAAAAAGTACACAGACCCAACTGATACCACACTATGAAAACATATACAAAAATATGATAAATGAAAAAGACAGATGTGATCTATCTAGATTTTGCAAAAGCCTTTGACAAGGTAGACCATAACATATTGGAGAAAAAAAAATGAGAAAGCATAATATTGTGGGAAAGATAGGAAAATGGGTAAAAGAATTCCTGCAAAACAGAAAACAGATAGTGGTTGCAAATGACGAGAAATCAGATGAAGCCCAGGTAATATCTGGTGTACCACAAGGTACGGTATTAGCTGCACTGCTGTTTGTTATTATGATCTCAGACATAGATTGTGATGTTGAAAATCCATAGCGAGAAGTTTCGCTGATGACACAAGAATAAGTAGAGAAATTACTTGTGATGAAGATAAGAACTCACTACAAAGAGATCTAAACAAAATGTATGAATGGGCGGAGATAAATAGGATGGTATTTAACTCCAATAAATTCGAATCAATAAATTATGGAAACAGAGAAGGAATGGTGTATGCATACAAGGGACCTAATAATGAGACAATCACAAACAAGGAAGCAATTAAAGACCTTGGTGTAATGTTAAATAGGAATATGTTATGCAACAACCAAATAGCAACACTGTTGGCTAAATGTAAAGCAAAAATGGGAATGTTATTCAGACACTTTAAAACAAGAAAAGCTGAACACATGGTTATGCTTTACAAAACTTATGTACGTAGTACACTCGAGTACTGCAATGTGATATGGTACCCACACTACCGAAAGGATATTGCGCAATTAGAGTGTACAAAGGTCCTATACTGCTAGAATAGAAGAAGTTAAGGACCTTGACTACTAGGAAAGACTGTAATTTTTAAAACTATACAGTCTAGAAAGGAGAAGAGAACACTACATGATAATACAAGCATGGAAGCAAATAGAAGGAATTACTGAAAATATCATGGAGCTTAAAATATCAGAAAGAGCAAGCCGAGGTAGATTAATAATGCCAAAAAATATTCCAGGTAAACTAACAAAGGCGCACAGGACATTAATCCACTACGCACCAGCATCGACAATGCAGCGACTATTTAATGTGCTGCCAGCTCATCTAAGAAACATATCAGGAGTGAGTGTAGATGTGTTTAAGAATATGCTCGATAAATACCCAAGATGCATCCCAGACCATCCAAGACTGGAAGATGCAAAATACACCGGAAGATGTATTAGCAACTCTCTGGTGGATATACGAGGTGCCTCACACTGAGGGACCTGGGGGAACCCAAACAAAAAATAAGGCAATAAGGTAAGGTAAGGCTCTCTTAAGGGAACTGAGCTCAATCAATTATCATCACTGCCACCCACATCAAAGCTTCCATTTCCACTTGGCCTCTTGCAAGGTCTGATGAAGAGACACCCTGGATTAATGAGTGATGGACTCGAGCAGAAATTGAAGGAGATAATAGTATTAGCAAAAAGAAAAATAAACTCTGAGATACACACGCACACACACACACACACACACACACAAAAAAAAGCAAGCAAGCGTAAT
>NC_090727.1:11619806-11649806 GCF_036898095.1 Palaemon carinicauda | reverse complement strand
CCTTAGGACTTGTCACCGAATATACTTTTATCTTTTTTATTATTTCATTTTTATTTTTACTATCTTTCTTATCAAATAATTAAATCATCTTCCACTAGCTACTGCGGTTATATAAATGGATTTATCGTTATAAGCACCCTATCAATTTTTTTTTTCTGATAAACCTGTAGGATAGAAATCCAGTAATGATGTTCTACCACTAGTCTCGATATAACAATGAAACAATAACCAACAGACTTTGCAGATTTGAGAACAAAGCCCTAAGAAGAATATTGGCAGTTAAATGGCAGGACAAGATTAGAAATGAAACTATGAGAGATTACTCGAGTACCATATTTGTACGAGATCATGATGAGGGGTACATGGAGAGGGTTTGGGCAAACTTTTCGCACTCCCCACGAAAGATTGGTTCACCAAAACTTTCACCTGAGCTCCACAAGCCACTAGAAGAGTTGGAAGACCCAGGCCAGCATGGCTGAGGAATGTGAAGTGTGAAGTAGATGATGATAGGAGAAGTATTGCATTTAAAGTTCAAAATAGAGACGACTGGCGGAATCTAACCGAGGCCCTTTGTGCTAATAGGCATAGGATATGATGAAATATATATACCTATATTATTATTACTACTACTACTACTACTACTACTACTACTATTATTATTATTATTACTATTATTATTATTATTATAATTATTACTAGCTATGCTCCAACCTTAGTTGGAAAAGCAAGATGCTATAAGGACAAAAGCCCAATGAGAGAGGGAAATACCGAATAAAACTACAAGAGAAGTAATAGATAATTAAAATATTTTAAGAACAGTAGCAACACTGAAAAAGATCTCTCATACGTAAACGATAAAAACATAAAAAAAAACAACAGGATGAGAAAAGATATAGAATAATATGCTCGAGTGTACCCTCGAGCAAGAGAACACTAACCCAAGATAAACGGATGACCATGGCACAAAGGCTATGGCTCTACCCAAGACTAGAGAACGATTTGATTTTAGCGTCCTTCTTATAGAGGAGCTGCTTACCATAGGCAAAGAGTCTCTTCTACCTAACCAAGAGGAAAATAACCACTGAACAATCAATTACAGTGTAGTAGTTAACAAGAAGAATTGTTTGGTGATCTGTGTTATCAGGTGTACGAGGACAGAGAAGAATATAGAAATGAGCCAAACTATTCGGTGTATGTATACATATATACATATAAGTATATATACATGTACATATGTATATATAAATACTTTATATCATTATATATATATATATATATATATATATATATATATATATATATGTATATATGTATATATGATATATATATATATATATATATATATATATATATACATATATATGTATATATGTATATATGATATATATATATATATATATATATATATATATATATCTATATATATGTATATATATATACATATCTCTATATATATGTATATATATACATATCTCTATATATATGTATATATATACATATCTATATATATATATATATATATATATATATATATATATATATATATTACCACCGCCAACGAACTATGAAAGAGGTTATGTGTGTTTGTCTTTGTTTGTGTGCGCGTGCTTGTTTGTGAACAACTTCCTATGGACAATTTTAATCGTAGAGTAATGAAACTTGCAGGGATTAACTGTTATGTAAAAAGCGGGGATGATTAAATTTAGGTAGGTCAAGGTCAAGCAAAATGTCCAATTCACGTAATCAGGTATAAATTTAGACATCATTGTCACAGAGACTTTAAACTTGGTTCATAATATGAACCAACTTTAAAGTTTAAAGTGTATGAAAATCCACGCCAATTAATACATGTTAAGGTCAAAGGTCAAGATCAAGGTCTGGAAAAGGTCAAGAAATAAGCTGCCGCACCAGACGTCTGCACTCTACTGGATGCCCTTCAAGTCATATAAGGAGATTGAGCGTTGGACCTTGCTAACCGTGACAACAACTGACAAAACATCGCTTCTCAAAGATTTGCATTTGTTCAATTCTGGACCATAACACAAAACTCAACTCGACTGACTAAAAAATGAATGATCAGAAAGACAAATAGACAATACGTAGTATTAATAAACTGAATTACAATTCAGAGAGAGAGAGAGAGAGAGAGAGAGAGAAGAGAGAGAGAGAGAGAGAGAGAGAGAGAGAGAGAGAGAGAGAGATCCTTTAGGCTCCATTTATATTCTCTGATCATACTATTAATGATATTCAATACATACCAAACAAAATTTCATTCGGTATTGAATATAATTGCAAGAAATGTGGAATTTCTTTTGAAATTTGATTCGCAAGCTAACTTGTTGGGTGAAATATGTTATACCTGGGAAAAATCCAATTATTGTCGTGCATATGAACAAAACCTTCCTAATATTTTACCAATTTCCAATATGGATGAGTGACGAGAATCAAAATAACATCTTTCTCACTATCAAAAATGCAAATCCTACAATAAAACACAATATAGATAGAAATGGTTGTGGAAGCCTATTGGAAACGTCCCTGTCTGGCTATCTGCTGGACCGTTATTCGACTGCCGCTTCAGCTCGATAGTTTTTTGCAGTGTCCGCAATCTCACAGTAATTATGAGCTGAGGATGGGGGGCTTGGGTAAGCATAGAGATCTACCTGCTGAATCATCAGCAGCCATTGCCTGACCCTCCCAGGTCAGTCTCTACGGCATTGTCCAGCTAGCTAGGACACTGTCGCTATCTCTTGCCTCTGCTGCCATTCATGAGCGGTCTTGAAAACTTAAACAAGAACATCAAACATAAACTGGTATTGCCGAAAGTATCATATAAAAGTAAAAAAAAAAGAATAAGTAGAATAAATGAACATTCTAAAAGGAAATAGAAACCTTTTTTCGCTCTTATGCGGCGCTAAAGATAAATCTCTTTCGCTCTCCCCAAAACGAAAAGTACACAGAAAATCTTTTCCATTTAAATATTTTTTCCTCCTTCAAGACAAATCCGTCCCTTCCCCTGCAACATCTCAACAGACCCTTCTCCAGTCTCCCACGAGGCTTAGAGAGGACACGGATGATATCTATGAAAATAAAAGGATCCTTTACACGGCAAAAAAAAAAAAATTAATGAAAAAAGGACGGAGAAAAATATCATAGACTTTAATGGGTCATATGTAACCCTCAGCTACACCGCTCTGCAAAATTGATATGTGGAACAGTCAGAGAGAGAGAGAGAGAGAGAGAGAGAGAGAGAGAGAGAGAGAGAGAGAGAGAGAGAGAGAGAGAGAGAGAGAGAACTATTCCCAAATTCCTAATTATCAAAGTAAACATGAAAATATTTATAACTTATTCTGAAAGCATTCGGAAGATGTGAGAATGCTAGTTAATTACATGTGTTAATGAAAATCTGGGTTTCAGTGGAATATATAAATAGTAGAGGCCAACCCCAGTAAATCTACGTGCATGAGCATTTGTGACCGATTAAAAAATCTTCCTTCGTCATTTCTCGTCTTCTGTTGCGTGCTGTTATCAAACAACATTTCACATACAGCGATTTTTTGAAGGTCACTCATGAATGGAAGAGGCAAGGGACAGGACAACGTCCTAGTCTTAGAGGCTGACCATCTCTCTCTCTCTCTCTCTCTCTCTCTCTCTCTCTCTCTCCTCTCTCTCTCTCTCTCTCTCTCTCTATATATATATATATATATATATATATATATATATATATATATATATATATATATATGTATATATATATATATATATATATATATATATATATATATATATATATGATGAGAGCCCAAGACTCCTCTCTATTAACCTAGGAATAGGGAGGGCCAGGCAATGGCTGCAGATGACTCAGCAGGTAGACCTGTATGCGTCCAAAAACCCATGCTTACAAGGACAGTGAGGTTGCGCGTTTAATATGTGTACTGGGATAATTCGATCCCAAAATTTAAATTAAAAAACGCAAGATTCATATTGAGCATGGTAATCGCTGTTATCAGTACGATAAATTAATAAAGAATAATAGAACAAAAAATAATGAATAGGAAAAAGAAACATCCATATACTACCGATGTGTAAATTACGGCCTCACCCCCCCCCCCCCCCCCCCCGCCCCACCATAATGTTGGACATTTCTTCGGAACAGTTTTCTAAATAGTTATCTAAAAAAAAAAATATGAAACTAATAAACTTTAGAAACAAAAACAAAAAATAAAGAGCAACTTTTAAGCGAAAGAGTTCCTGGTCTCTTCAGGCGCAGTTGGAACACCCTCATCTTTTTTTTTTCTCTCTTTTTTCCTACATTAGAGAATCTAAAAGAAACAAGAGGTCTATTCCATATCCAATTTCAATCCACTACACGTTTATATAATGCAAATAGTTGTTTGTGTGCATATACTCCTATGCACTATTTTTCAAGTTCAAAGTGTTTCCAAATGGCTACTGGTTCTTTTAGTGCTAGAAAAAATGTATGCACAGAATTTGTCAGTCTTTTTATACGTAAATCTGTATAAAATTCTAAAGAATCTTTTACATACCCTGTCTGACAACACAAAATGTCCTACTGAACTGGTACCTCACCTGAAATAACAAGTAAACAAATACATTATTCGATGTTGTGTTAGTAATTTTATTGCTACATATCACTCATGATTGCTAACCATTAGGGACATGAAAGCTATAGATATACTTTTTTATATTCTGACTCTCCCGTTATCTTTTGCCAAAAGAAGTTTATTGTTATAATCAGGACTAATGAAAATGATACGGATGATATCATAACGGACCACAACACTTCACATTTGCTGTTAGTTGTAAATAAAACAGCGAGAGATACATGTGCAAATCCACATCCACGTGCAACAGCTCATCGCATATCTAATATATACTATAGGCCTTTAAAGTGCCTACTCACAGTGACAATTTTTCGCATATAAATGATAACACAGTCACTGTATGATAAAAGGGAAGAAACCATTTCACTTGGATATCAACCTCTTTATTCAGAAAGAGACTCTTTAACTATGGCAAGCAGCTCTTCTGCGAGAAGGATACTTCAAAATCAAACTATTGTTCTTTGGTCTTGGGAAGTGCCATAACCTCTGTATCATGGTCTTCCACTATTTTGGGGTAGACTTCTCTTGCTTGAGGGTACAATCCAGCCGGAATGGAACTATTTGGCACCGCCCTTTTGGCAGAAATTGCTTTTATGGTTTGAAATTGGATTTCCTTTTATTCTTTATTTATAACAAACGATATCGGCGTCAAGGATCGGTCAAGACGCTAAAAACTCAAAACCAATCAATCTGGCACCATTGCCGAGGCACGTAACAAATTAAATAAATCAAAGTAATCTTTTGAGGAGGTAACAGTGACAACCTGTGTGGCAGCATCAATATCTTCCCTGGCAACGAAATACTCATGACGGATCCACTTACTGGCATTCTCTAACAGCAACCTTGTTACTGTTCTGACATGTTTCACTTTTATGCTCATTCATTTTACTTGGTTTCTAACGTTCAGTTCTCGAGCATGTTAGCAGTTTGAATTACGTTATCTTGATTCTTTATAAATAAATGAATTTGCATTGTTTTTTTATAAATCAAATATACAGCCTTCCTTTACTTCGAAAGAATTATCAAACCGCCATTGTGGGGGCTGGGACTCCGAAATATACATTATCCATAATTCCATTGACTTTCCACATATATCAAAAAATTCTATCTCAAGATAAATACTGTACCAAACCATCATGAACTCCCAACCATCCTTGTGAGCTAAAGGGGCGGGGTTGGGTAGGGGGAGCCTATACGTCCAACTGTTGAGTCCTCGGCAGTCATTGCCTGGCCCTTCCTGATCCTAGTTTGGGTAGAGAGGGGGCTTGGGCACTGATCATATGTATATTTGGTCAGACTCTGGGGAATTGTCCTGCTTTCTAGGGCAATGCCACTGTCCATTGTCTCTGCCATTCATGAATGGCCTTCAAAAAAACCTTTAAAAGTCCTCTTTTAATAAAGGCAATTTCTTACTTCTTGGAGATTTCTACCGCTCAGTTCAAACACTCCACCTAATCCATGTAGATTTCTGCCTCTTCATTACCCCCTAACACTTTTTAACAAGTGCTTTCATTACATAGTCATCAGCTATTCCCTACACATAACAAACGGTGGCGAACACGCTTCCCAATCTTTTTCTTCATGTCTTCACCTTTTTCCAATGGTTCTTATCCCGGAATTAAAGGCGAGTTGACTCAACAAACTGCCGACTACTCGGTGACCCATTTCTTCTTTCATGCTACTATAGTCTCTGATCCTCATATCATAACCTATTATGTGAATCAAGTTCTTCCACTCTTCCAACTCCCTCTACACATAAAAAGGTTTAATATTAATTCTGGTCACATTCACTAAAATGGGATAAGAATAATCTGAATTCTCACTGGGCTATTTTTCTTGTTAGAGCCCCTGGGCTTATAGCATCTTGCTTATCCAACTAGGGTTGCCGCTTAGCTAATAATAATAATAATAATACTAATAATAATAATAATAATGATAATAATAAGAATGAGACTGCATAATTATATAGTTCGATGGAATACGTCCTATACAAAATGAAATACGATGCAAACACAAAAGTCTGTTTAAACTGAACCTACTTCTACAAAATACATGGATATCCAGGGGAACCGTTCAAGCTAAAATGACTGAATAAACCATACTCTAACAAACTGCTTAGTAAGTTCACATAATGGTTCAAGATCTTGACCAGGTCCATGGACCTTACCAGCAGCTTTTAAATAAGCCCAGATTTACGCCCGATGCCTTGATCGTCAATGTACATTGACATGTGTGTACCTTATTCTTTCATCGCAAAACTTATAAACAAAACATATTTCTCAACATATTGGTTTCATTTTAAAGGTTTAAAGGAAACTCATGAATGGCAGGCGCAAGGGGCAGTGACATTGCCCTACCAAGCAGGACAGTGCCCTACATACTGACCCTAAATACATAAGATCAGCGCCCAAGAACCTTCTCCACCCAAGCTGGGACCAGGGAGGGCCAGGCAATAGGATTCTCCAAATCCTCGACCCTTATCTCACAAGGATTGTGAAGTTGCAGCTTTAAGCCTCCGGGCTTATAGCATCCTGCTTTTCCATCAAGAGTTGTAGCTCAGCAATTAATAATAATAATAATAACAACAACAACAATGAGTTTGAGCGGGACTCGAACCCCAGTCTGGCGATCGCCAGTCATGGACGTTACCACCTAGGCCATAATAATCCTATATTTATTTTTCAATGCGTAATGGCTTTGTATTAACAAATCTTGAGGCACAAAACCACATCAGACTCTACTTTATTAGATCCTTTCCGTTATATTCTTATAAATCCAATGTGCTATTATACCGATGTAACCAAATTGCTTTTGTCAATATCCAAACTAAAAAAGAAAAAAAGCTTCTAATAATAATCATGAAACCTCATCAAACCTTAACAGCGCTCGTTTGGTTCAGACAATAACAGCAAAGAGAGGAAAAGTCAACAAAATCGACAATTGGCGATACAAAGAAGATATTCAAAACACCCTTAATGGTCTAAAGGGGATATCAACCATAAAGCAATTTAACAGAAAGGCCCACCATTGGAGCTATCGAAAGAATCCCTTCACTGTACATTAACGAGAGAGAGAGAGAGAGAGAGAGAGAGAGAGAGAGAGAGAGAGAGAGAGAGAGAGAGAGAGAGAGAGTTCTATCAGTCAAGCGTTAGCGTTATATGGTATGAAAGGGCCCTTCCATAAAAAGACCCTCAGCCTTATTGCCAACCTTACAACAACACAGCAAAGATGAAATATTGCATTGAACGTTCCAGTAACTTTGTCTCTTCGTGAATGTAACCGTCAGACAGAAATTAGAAATTAAAAATCTTGAACATTCTATATAACTTAATTATGGAAAAATTTAATCAGGATTTGGCTTGGCTTTCAAAGAACTTTTTTCCTTCGATTAAGAATATTTACTTCCTTTAGGAAGAGCCTAAGTTTCCAGTTTGGAGTCGATAAGGATTCCCATATTTAATGAATAAAAATATTTTGGGTTCAGGATTTTGTTTTATATTGTTCGTGTTTGTTTGTAGTTTAACATTAATCCTTAAACTAAATAAAACGAGTCACTAATACTTAACTATATCACCTGAAATGATAATCAAATATTGACAACATGGAGGCCACAATCAGCAAATGGAATCCCTTAAATGTTATCAATAAGGGGAATACGCTTCGGGAGTGGAGATCGCAGGAACTGGAAAATCATAAGTCAAGATAAAAGAAAATCAGTAATATTTCTGACACTTGGACGAAACCAGGTTACATCTTTAAACGCTAAGTGAATATAAGTTTTCAATGTCTTAACAATGCACGTATTCAAAATACTTAAATTAATTACCAACTCTTCTATAAACCAACATAATGCTAAGGTTTGAGAACGAACAAACATTGAAAAGAAAATTCATAAACAAAGACTCAGAAAATGAGTCGTTGCTAAGAAAATGTGACGCGCATACATACACAGGCTCAAGTATAAAATGAAGATTCAAAATTCCATATGGATCAAGTATCTTGCAAATTTGTAGTAAGCGGTGTATACTAAGACAATTTTTCAAATATTTTACCAGAACAAGAGACAAAGTATTCATAAAACCTAGTTTATCAGAGAAGGTGAAGGATAAACACGAACGAATCATTTCCACTCACCGAAAAAAGATGAAATTCATCAGACTTTTAATAAACAAAAATACAATATTGAATTACTTCTACTCAATGAAAAGTCAAATCGAATGACTCCCCACCTGAGCCGATGTGCATCAATGCTTACTGGTATATAGAAATGCGACAGATAAATGACACAATCAAGGGCAAAGTGTTACAGAAAAAACACATATGGAGCCCTTATTCAATAACATCATTAACCTAATAAACGAAAAGAGGGGGGTGGAACTTATTGTGTAATCCTATTACTAGGTCACAAATGAGACGACAGTCTATATCGGGAAGAAAAATAAGTCTACATGATCATCTACGAGGATATCAGGACAACTATAAGGTGAAATAAAATGTAAAAGTTAAAATATCCATTCCTCATTTAAATGAAAATATCAATGAAAGTGTGTGACAATTCAAAGAATAATTCGTAACCAAATTATCAAGAAGCATTGCATCAATTACGACGGTTTATACAATATTGAATGAAAAACAATACGTTGAGAAATACCCTATTTGTTATCAGATATACTATAACTGCACATAACTCTTTTATCATTCATTGATTTTTACAATGGTTTAAAATATAGCAGAGGAGGGGAAGTCATTAACCTCTCGCACAGTTAACTTAACGATCGGATAAAAAACATTTGAAGTAATCCACTACAATTTAATGATACCTCTTATTCGCTCTTTTCAAGGTCAGCTGCAAACACCAAATTGCCATTAGCCTGGAATTAACTCTTTGTTCCATTCTATTAATAAAGTCCCCACCCTTTTATCCACCTCTTCTTATTAGCCCGTTTGTTAAAAAGAGTCCTTTTTAGAAAGCCATTAAGTGCTGAATGAATCAAACAACAGACGACTGAGTGAATACCAAGCTTTGAAAATGTAAAAGGTTCTGGGAACGACAATGAACCTTGAAACAAGACATGTTTGTCAACTGTGTGTGTTTGCGCAGTCTTCACTTTCTCTCTATGCTAAAGCAATTAACTTATCTATTTATTTATCTCCGATAGCTCTTACTCCTATAAGAATAATTTAGTTCAAAAATAGAGCGTAACAACTATTTAAATGCAAGTCAATTTTTCTTCCTACTCTGAAAAAGCTAAACAAAACAAATGATTCTGTAACAAAAGACAATCGATCACATATAAGATTCGTTACGCATCGGATTGATCTGCGAATCAACCTCTCACGACGTCAAGCTATGGACTGATCATAACCGAACAACCTGTATGATTGGGTCGAAAGAACAGAAAACAACTAAAATTCTTAAAGGAAACCATAAACTACATCCATCATTACCAGATACATCAACGAGGATAACCTTACGATAAAATGTAATAGGACATAGGAAACCATTGACTATTGTGAAGAGAGCTATATAACAAAGAACTCACATACATTATTTTATTTCTTATATTTCCTTTGCCGAACACTTATGAATTAAATACTCTTTTCTTGAACTCTGAAGTTTTTCTTGAAATACGTAACACAAGATGTCACCAATTGGAAGAAAGTTTCACATTCTGTACCATTCGCCCATTCTACCGTATACAGCTATAAGTCTTTTATCTTGTGGTTATTTGAAAATATTAGCGTTATTTATTCATGAATTTTATCCACATTCTGAATGTGTACAGTTGGACCCAAGAGCCCCTGGTACACCTTGCTCAAAAGAAGTTCACCCTCCCACACCCTTACTTCGTGGCGAGTAATCAAAAAGATAGTGTGAGAGAAGATGGCAGAGGTGGTGGTCTGGGCTAATCATAGGAACTCGCAGAGTTTTAGGGATATGGCTGGGTGTAATTCCTCAAAGCGAGATATACCAAGAATTTCTGTGTCCAACTGTACAATGCTAAATAAAGTGACACAGGTTGCACCTGTTTGAAACCAAAAACAAATAACAAAAAGTAATTTACCAAACTCGTATCGGACAAAAGACCCAGAAAAAAATAAGTAAAAAAGTAAAGTTAAAACATTGACGGATAAAAACACTCAAAAAAACTTTTTCGCGTGACCACGGATAACTGGAGAATCCCATTTAAGAAATTGGAGATCATTTGCGTCTCAAGGCGAGGTCAGTAACTCAAAACTTCTAAAATATATACATAAATAGTTTAAAAAGCAAAACTATCCTTGCATAGTAAGCGCAAACAATATCTTATTTGTATTATCTCCGCCACAGAGGTTATAAAATAGTCAGTTTATTTATTTATTTGTTTGTGTGTCTGAGCACATCATTACGTCAAAACTACACAATGGATTTTGACGAAATTCTCACCACAGTTAGATGCACTAAGTGGATGTACTGAAAAGTTCAATGTTCGACCAAAAATCGATGAGCTTTAACGAAAACAGTCGCAAAACTTTCCCGTATGATCTATCAATAATACAACATTTAAAACGCAAATGGAAATTCCCTTTACTGACATTATCAAATTCCCAAAACGCAAATGGAAATTCCCTTTACTGACATTATCAAATTCCCAAAACGCAAATGGAAATTCCCTTTACTGACATTATCAAATTCCCAAAACGCAAATGGAAATTCCCTTTACTGACATTATCAAATTCCCAAAACGCAAATGGAAATTCCCTTTACTGACATTATCAAATTCCCAAAACGCAAATGGAAATTCCCTTTACTGACATTATCAAATTCCCAAAACGCAAATGGAAATTCCCTTTACTGACATTATCAAATTCCCAAAACGCAAATGGAAATTCCCTTTACTGACATTATCAAATTCCCAAAACGCAAATGGAAATTCACTTTACTAAAATTATCATATTCCAAATACATTAACATTAGTTAAAAATAATATTTAACTTGTTATGTAAAGGTTCTTTTATTCAGATAATACCTAATTGGCTTAATTCAGGAAACATTGAAGACATTATATAACACAGAAAACCGGATGAATAAAATAAGAATGAAACCAAATGAACTTAAAAATAAGCCAATCTAAATTTAGCGGAGAGAGAGAGAGAGAGAGAGAGAGAGAGAGAGAGAGAGAGAGAGAGAGAGAGAGAGATAATAAGCGGTCCAATTTGAAAATAAGGTCTTCTTAATTTCAAGTATGACACGAATCCCATACAACCTCTATTTATTAATTAGTTACGTAGCATGACTAATATAATAAAGTGTCGTCTGCACACGAAAATAGTATAAGGTTAAGGTTACTAACTAAACAAATACTTCCAAGTGGTCATCTATGTACTGTATATGATCCGCAGTGGAGACACTGAATTACGGTAATTATTGTAATATTATATTATTATCATTATTATTACTCGCCAAGCTACAGCCCCGGTTTAAAAAGCAGAATTCTACAAGCCTAAGGGCTCTAACAGGAAAAGTGGCCGAGTGAGGAAAGGAGATAAGGATATTGTAATCAAACTATATATAGAGTAAGTGATGAACAGAGTATTAAAAAATGTTTTTAAAGTTAGTACCAATTATATAATAGATCAGTTATTCATAAACTAAAAATCGAGATTTATGTCAACCTGCCAAAGTACCAGAATTACGCTCTTCGTAATATTTTACCTTATTTTATCAACTGTAATTACCAGTTAAATACAGAATAATATATCAATAACCTTTTACTAAAACTGACCGTAAGTAATAAGAGATTATAAATAAGGTAATAATTTTTAGGTTTGACGTTATTAATACAGCCTAAGAGGAAGACTCAATCACTACTAAATAAGTTTGTATGAGAGAGAGAGAGAGAGAGAGAGAGAGAGAGAGAGAGAGAGAGAGAGAGAGAGAGAGAGAGAGAGAGAGAGGGAGTTAGCCTACAATCTTTCTTTTACAAATGTTTCTTAAAACTTGAAGGAAGACAGAGCGTCTTCCTTTAAATCAAATCTCCCTACACCTTCTGGTTATGATAAATATTAGAAAACTTTTCTCATTTGCAAAATTAACTCGGAAATGATGCGATGTACTTTCATCTTCGTTAGTTTGCCTAATGGGAAGTTCGGATTCCAATTCCCAATCATGAAAGAGAAAATAAAATAATTAGTTTTCTTACGTTGTAAATATAATCATGGTTATCTACAGCAACATAAAGCAAAATAGAAACGTAGTTTTTACAAGAACCTAAGGTCTATTATTAGACACTTACATGACTCAGAATCCACCTGATTCCAACTCTACTAAACCATTTGGGGAAATTTCATTCTCAGGAAATAAAAATCCTCTGTGTCTTGAGATTCAAAGCATCAGTTAAAGTCAGAACCTAATTTACTCTCCTTTGCCTAAGTTTTAATGAGAACCATGAACTGCTCCAGTTTCTGCTAACATGGAAACAGAGGAGTTGCTCAAGCAAGAGCATCCAAAAGCGGAGCTTTACGATTATATAGAAAAATGTATTCTCTCTCTCTCTCTCTCCGTATATCTAAAAATATTCTGCTGTAAAATCCATTAACAAAACTAGATGTTACTCAGTAAAGCGCAGACCTACGCCGCGGCAACTTATTTCTTAAACTTTTGCTCAACCTTGGCCTTTAACCTTAACGTGTATTAATTTGCGTGAATTTTTATACACGCAAACATGAATCAAATCTGAAGTCTCTGTGACAACAATGTCCAAACCTATCTCTGATTACATGTATTGGACATTTTGCTTGACTGTGACCTTGACCTTTGACCTTCCAAAATTTAATCATGTATGAAAGTTGTCAATTATCCCATGATTTTAGAAATATTTTTATTTACCACAGAACACAATCCTATCAACTTAAAAACATACAAGAAACTGAATGAAATTGAATATTCATCATAGGCAGGAATGAATCTTACTAGGAACATTCATCGAGAATAAAGTAAATCATTGAACATAACATGAAAATTCCTTTCAATATTAAATTACTGAAAGATTTGCTAACTGACAAGTAACGGAAAGTATAATGAACGTAACCAGATAATGAAATTCCAACAAGCGGTAACTAGAGAATAGCTGAAATGAAATCAATCCCTCCATAAGATTTAAACACTAAACAGCCAAGAGAACTATTGAATTTTGTGATGTAAACTATTCAACAATACAGAAGGTTCATAACAAAATTAACACATATTTTCTAAGTTGTATATAAATCTACACTTTTCTTAATTCCATCTACTTTGAATAAATAAAGACGATCATAACGTCGTTTATATTTCCAATCTCGATGCTTCCGAAATCACGTTAATCACAGCCACTTGAATTTTTCAAACATAGAACATGTATCATTAGGAAGGCATGTTAGGATTATTTCTTCTCCAATATTGAATTTCCACAAAGGTTTACAACCTCCAATCCACTCCAGAATTCCCATTGATTTTATTCCAATCAGGCAATACTAATTTTCGATGACAATATAGGGATAAAAATTCACTTTTCCAATGGCATTGTAGTGAACGAATTTTGAAATCAGATAATGTTATTCATCAATATAAAATCATCTAAAAATTGAACAATGAAAATTTTTGTTTAACAAGCAAGTTTCCAAACTGTGTATTGCAAATGTATTTTAGGCGAAAAGTGAGAGAATAAATGCTTACATGAGAGAAAAGGGTTAACCTCAAAATACGCAATACAAAATAAACTTCCCAATTAATGAAACTTGTAATTATAAGAACGAAAAAGGACCAGCACCATATAAACCCATAAATAAATCCTTATTGAAGCTTGGACATTCAAAGAGACTCCAGTTCTTTCATTGGTGTCTATTCACCCTGACTCAAACCAGCTACTGGAGACGTCTTTAGACACAAAAGATTTTCTTCGGTATGAAAATAACCTCATAATTACTCTGTCATTATTACTTATATAGGTTGAACCAAAACACCTCATTCTCACGTTATCCTTTCATCAAGAAGAAGAAGAAGAAGAAGAAGAAGAAGAAGAAGAAGAAGAATGGTTGTTTGCAAAATCCAAGTAGGAAAGAAACAAGCAAGAATAATAAAATACATAACGTCCCTGAATGATTCAACCAATAAAAAGTCCAATCTATCAACATGGCCACTATGAAAAGACTTTAGAAAGGGCGCAAAGAAGCCTATCTGTAATAAAGCTAATTACCAAGGTTTCCATTAAAAGAAGTCCAATACACATACACATAGAAGGCGTATATAATATGAATTTACGCATGGATAAATAATGAAAATAAAACATACATGCACTCCATAGTCGAAGTCGTCTTGTTATAAACTCGCTCTATCCTCTCTGCTTTGGCTTCAATTCATTCAACGGGAATTAGTGTCTTCATTCATCTTTTTAGTTTGGGCATCAAACGAAACAAACACCAGAGATATTTGATATGTTAAGATTTTATTAAAGCTTTAACATCTGATATAAAACACAAACATGCAAATACTTTTAATGAGAGTAAAGCGACAAAGCCGAGTCATGCACCATCTCGTGGACATACACGTTATCTTAATATTATTCGTCCTGAATAATTTTCATATACTCTGGGATTTACGATGCCCTGAGCATTTTCTAGCAGAGGATGGGGATGATTTAGAATGCAGCAAAGGACACTACTAAGCCCTTTGAAGATTTTTCCTTCAGGAACAAAATGGAAGAATAAATCTAGGATAGATGAACCGGAGAACTTTACACAATGGTCAACATCTTATAATTATGGCAGAATAAATAATTATAATTCGACACAAAATACGTCACCTCATTTCTTACCTAAATGTCCTTTTATTTCTTAGCTTTTACCTTTGTCTCAGATGAATTTACATCGGACATTTTTTGGAATGAAGCAAAGAAAATCGATAGATGGTGATAATATTACGAAACTTATCAATAAGAGGGATTACAGTTATCCTTATTAGTGTTGTTACCACACATACACACAAAAACCCCAGACACGAATAAGGACATGTTTGAGGCCGTTGTCCTGCAGTGAACTAGATACGGCTGCATTTGTTGTTGTATGTGTGAACGTGTGTGTGTTCTCATATCTTAAGCCACAATAAACCCATTAACATTAAATCTATTTTGGGAGTAGCTTACATCCAAAGGGTGTGCAAGATCACTTTGTACCCTTCACACCCTTTGGTTGATCGATTGATTGATTACTAGAAGTCAGGATGCCAGATAACCCATAATCAATCAATCGACCAACCAAAGGGTGTGAAGGGTACAATGTGCTCTTACTCCAACCAGGATTCGAACCTATACAGTGACATACACCACCGTGCTAGGAGATTCGGCTTCTGCTGTACATTAAACTCAGGCTCTGTATTTGCAATCAAAACCCTCTACTCTTCTCTACAATAGTTGAGTGGTAACCATGGTCAATTATGATATATTTCAAACAATTCACAAGTGGATTTCAAAATGAAATAAAAAGAAAATAATGAATTCTTAATTCTAATAAAAAGGAATATTGATTCTTTTTACTGGATTAAACCCACGAACTCAAACATGGCCCATTTTCTCAAGAACTGTAACGGTACTATAATAGAAATTCTTACTTGACATACTAGAAATCCACTAATAAATTTGTCAAAAATCATGTAAATCTTTCATTTCTTTAAAAAAAATTCTTAACTTGACACACATACAAACATACTAACAAAATACTCGAAAACGCTCCTCGGTGAAAGAGAGAGAGAGAGAGAGAGAGAGAGAGAGAGAGAGAGAGAGAGAGAGAGAGAGAGAGAGAGAGAGAGAGAGAGACCAAAAAAATCTAAATTCTCATGCTAATGTGAGGCGGCCTTCTGAAGTTCAAAGCTGAAAAAAAGGTGCGACAGAAATGTTCAACCTAATGTCTAGTACAAAGAAATGAGACTTGCCTATGATTACATCTCTGGGCCCCTTTTTTAACGAAGCCAGTCACTAACATAAAAAATACGCTATATCCATCAGATTATCGCACTTTCAATGACAACAATGAATGTACTTCATGGAGAGTGTACGAGAGCGGCCGAGTTGGTGGTCTGGACAAACAGAGGATCTCGCCGTGCAGTAAGGGTGTGGCTGGGTGTATTTCCTCAAAGCAAAGTGTACCAGAAATTCATTTATTCAACTATACATTAAAAATAGGTAAACAGCTCTAATTAGCCAGTTTAATCATTGTCGCTCAAATGCCATATGTTGGTAGGGTAGTAGGTTGGCCAGGGCACCAGCCACCCGTTGAGATACTACCACTAGTGTTATGGAGTCCTTTGACTGGCCAGACGGTACTACATTTGATCCTTATCTTTGGTTACGGTTCATTTTCCCTTTGCCTACACACACACACACACACCGAATAGTCTGGCCTAATCTTTACATATTCTCCTCTGTCCTCATAAACCTGACAACACTGACATTACAAAACAGTTCTTCTTCCCTTCCCCCCCCCCCCCCCCCCCCACAGAGATTACTGAGACTGTAATTGTTCAGTGGCCACTTTCCTCTTGATAAGGGCAGAAGACACTCTTTAGTTATGGTAAGCAGCTCTTCTAGGAGAAGGACACTCCAAAATCAAACCATTGTTCTCTAGTTTAGGGTATTGTCATAGCCTCTGTACCGTGGTCTTCCACTATCTTAGGTTAGAGTTCTCTTGCTTGAGGGTACACTCGGGCACACTATTCTAACTTATTTCTCTTCCTCTTGTTTTCTTCAAGCTTTATAGATTATATATGAGATATTTATTCTAATGTTACTGTCCTTAAAATATTTTATTTTTCCTTGTTTCCTTTCCTCACTGGGCTATTTTCCCTGTTGGAGCCCATGGGCTTATAGCATCCTGCTTTTCCAACTATGGTTGTAGCTTCATAATAATAATAATAATAATAACAATAATAATAATAATAATGTTAAGAACTTGGCATTGCAAGACAGAAGATTAGTGCATTTGCTCCATAAAAACGAGTTCTGATACTGAGGACTCAGAACAGGTTTCCGTTATCAAATACACATAACAGCAATTTTTCTCGAAGGAATAGTTCTCCTAAAGATGATCATTTAATAGAATGAAATCATGAGAGTCACACATCACAAAGGCTGGCACATGAACGAGTGATCGTAACGAACTTCCGTAGTTTTCCAAACATTAATCCTAAACAAAAGAGTCCCACAGATCATTGTAAACCAGCAGACTTAACCCTAAACTATTCTGTTGCTAGTTACGGGCAATTCAAGGCACAAATAAGGGAGTCTCTGATATAATTGAAATAAAGAAATTCATACTGACTACATACACTGAAACATTTTTAAAAACATTCTGGATAAGGTTTCATAACAAGGACATGTTTCATAATCATAATTGTGATCACTATATCTATTAGAAGTAGTAGTAGTAGTATCTTCAGGGAAGTGTTTTGTGTTCAAACTGTACATTCATTGAGGGAAACTACTATAGTCATCGCATGAAGGTTCAAATAAAACCAATAGGAACGAGATTTCACTATAAATATGAGAGAGAGAGAGAGAGAGAGAGAGAGAGAGAGAGAGAGAGAGAGAGAGAGAGAGAGAGAGAGGAGAGAGAGAGAGAGAGAGAGAGAGATAAGAACAATCAAGACTGCATAACGTGGCTCAACGTTATGCAGCAATCATTAAGAGGGAGGGGCGGTTAAAATGTAACCGAAGAAATGAAGACGGGTATAAAAGTGTCCTTGTGTATTGATGGGAGTCAGAGATCTTTGTGACCCGAAATTGAGGATTTATAAATAAAGGGATGTATTGAACTTTGTTTAAGCCTACTGTAAAATCCGTGATTCTGTCAACGAAGGCTTTAGTTTTCATTAATTGAAAACTAGGTGGAATTCCAAGTGTCTTGAGCTACTGAACTTTCTCTCATACGTTCATCGGTTCATGGTTGGTTTTACCAATAGTGAATCTGAACTTTTTGAATGGATAAGATAAATCGAAGTAGACAATTTCTTTTTACCTGATATATCATTTCACTTAGATTAACATTCTCTCTCTCTCTCTCTCTCTCTCTCTCTCTCTCTCTCTCTCTCTCTCTCTCTCTCTCTCTCTCTCTCTCTCTCTCTAACGTTACTGCAATCTTCACCTAGCAATCATGGGAAGCTTGCCAGTTTATGTGTTAGTTACCTTACACTTGATAATCTCCAGAATATCGATGCAAATTCCATACACGATTTATCATATTTATTCATTTAAATCACTTGGACCTATCTTCACCAAGGCCATCAGCAATTACGCGATAAACCCTTCTCTTGATTTCCTTTGCAATTGCAATCAGCTCCTTTTATTGAATTAACCCTGCCCATCTATTTCAACGATCCCTAGCAAAGCACAATTTATGCATGGTCACCGAAATAACATTGATTATGCCTTGTTACTAAAGAGGAGAGAGTAAGTAAGGACAGTTACTAGTGAGGGTTAATACAGAAAGTTCCTTGATTACTTAAAATAGGGAACTGGGATAAGTTAAGACGTTACTTGTGACGTAAAATAAAGTAAGTTCCTTGATAACTTAAGACGGGGAAATGGGAGCAAATTCCACCGTTACTCAAAAAGGGTAATAGAGCAAGTTCCTTTGTTACTTAGGATAATGTGGCATGTTCCGACGTTACTTGTGAGGATTAATACAGCAAGTATCCTGTTTACTTATAATAGAGAAATTGGATAAGTCCTAACAATACTTGTGAGGGAGTAATAGAGCAAGTTCCTCGGTTACTTATAATAGGGAAATGATACAATTTCCAGCGTTACTTGTGAGGGGTTAATAGGGAAAGTTCCTTGATCACTTATATCAGGGAAATGGGTCAAGTTTCACAATGGCCTAAAAACCAAAGGTTGTCACTCATAACAGGGAGATGGGGCAGGTTCTACAGTACCTTTACTTGTGAGAGGTAATAAAGTAAGTTCCTCTGTTGCTTATTGGTGGGTAATAGGCAACTTCCTCCATTACTTATAATCAATTCGTTTATAAATAACACAATAGTACACAAACTACTCGAGTTCGTAAAGATAAAGTATTTATTTTAGGGCGTCTAAAACCACACAGTTTTTCACCACCACCACAACTATGAAAGAAAGTATGTTAGAATATTCGATTGTAATATTCTAGAATTTCTAAATTAATACGGAAAATGGTGTCACAACTATGATTAACTAACTATCAAGCCTTTGAAGACCTTAAAATATTTACACAAACAAAATAAAACAGCTAAGTTAAAATGAAACAAAAAAAAAGTTAATTAAATGAGAAACTAAAAGGCTTAATTAATGCAAAGTTTTTACAATGAAAAAAGTCAGCTATGTTGTGAGGGAATAATTCAATTTCAACGGGTGGAAGATTAAAACCAAAGTTCACAGTAGCATTACAAGGATTAATTAGATTTAGGATTTTGGGCACAAGGCCCAAGGAGTCCATTCAACTCTAAAGTGGAATTACAGGCACACCTCTTCCACCCGCTTAACTATGAATTAAAAGTAGAAAGAAGTTGGACCACAAGATCGAACAAATAAATCTGGAATGGAGGCAAGAAAAAGTAGAATGCAGTTGGTTGTCGAAGGGACCCTGTAAAGACCATGCACAGCTTTATATTCGAAAATATTACTAATTTAAGGAAATGTTACAACCAATGACATTGCTCAAGATCTTCAAAAAGGGAGAAAGCAGTTCACTTAGTGAAAACACTACATAATTCGAGAAATCATTTTCAATGCTCAAGCCTTGTTAATTATCAGCTTATTAATTATTATTAATTACTTGTAAAGGTTATAACTCTGCGTCATATTTCCTCTAAAGCCATGAACTGCTATAAACTTTCAGAAGAGCTAATGGGTCTCTAGATGGTATTTGAAAATAGCTTAGAGAAAATTAAAACAAAAGTATTATAATTAATTCTATCAAACGGAAGTAGACATGATACAATGACAAAATCCTTCTGATCTTCTTACCTATAAACGCAACATATTTAAATTAATTCGAACTGACTATGAAAGAACAAACTGTATACTACCAGAACGTACTTATGGAATTTTGGTACAAATTGGCACCAAGAATAAAATCTACAAATTCTTTTAGTGAAAGTAGCCTTTAATACACTTTGGTTTGCAATCCCATGTAAAAGGACTTGCTGAAAACTAAAAGGTTCAACATTTTTGGAAACACCCTCCCTTGACGGGAAATAGCACTTAGTTATAGAAAAACTATTACCATTTACATTATTCATAATCAGAACATAATAATCCATGGTAAGAAACACATTATGAACTTTCATAATAAGCTTCCAAATAAATGTATTTCTATATATGAATGGAAGGTCACATTGGACGGATAAAACATTAAATAACAATAAAAAAAAATCAATAAATAGCAGAGGCAGGTTTCCCTTTATATAAATAAAAAAAAGAAAAAAAAAGGAATATAGAAAATAAATAAAGGTTTAAGATACTAAAGTACACCTTAATTTTTCAGAACAGTGTTTGTATGAACACCATATGGAATCAGCAAACCAAAAGACTTAACCCAATTGCATGTTACCACAAGTAACTCTTGAGCTAATAAAATCTTTTAGGAAAATTACAATCTAAAGAAGGTTTAAAAAAAAAAATCATGACCGCGACCTTGCCAGGATTCGAACTTGGAATCTTCTGATCCGAAGTCAGACACGTTATCCGTTGCGCACAAGACCATTTGTCAAAATTGGAAAAAAATAAAAAAAATTATATTACATTTGTCAAAATATATTTATTACTACTTGCTATTTGAACATTGCACAAGGCAAGCAAACTGCCTTTCTTTTAATAATATGCATTTAAATCAAAGACTATTACAGGCATAAGGAAAGAGTTCAGATGAGCAGATTTCAGTGTGTTTATTTCCACAAGATTTTGGGTCTTGGCTAAATCACCTTAAGAGCCACTTATGTACGGCATCGCCTTACCATCTGAGAGACTAGCACAACTCATAATGCCAATCTACGTAACACGAATGTTAATATCACATAAGCAAATATGTAAATACACAAATGACCGGCGTAAAATAACATTTGATTTTAGAAGAAAATGCTCCTGAGAAGAATATTTTTTAGCATTGTTTCAGGAAAACCTATTTGCACCTTGGTTCCATAAAAAATATGAAAATAAATGAATTCTGAATTGAATTTATTAGAGAGAAATGTGAAACTTAAATAACAATCATTTAAATTTCATATAATTATCATATATATATATATATATATATATATATATATATATATATATATATATATATATATATATATATATATATATATACAAGAATGCGCATCTACATTTTAACATGAGAGAATAAAACCGAAATTGGTTGGAAGCGAGTACCATTTCGTCTAAGAGGCAAAAACCACCGAACCAGACTTGTCCATTATCCTGATTGGAAAAGTGAGGCTGACATTGGCCTTGGTGAAACGGAACACTCGTAAACGAATTCCTTCTTGAACGAGTCTAAAGCACAGTCAAAATACAGTCAAGTTTGGCAAAGGTCATATTTAGAAACCACTCTAGGACATGAAGGGAAGGAACCGAGCCAAAAAATCTCTTGTTTTTATAAAGGAATTCCATTATTATTATTAATTATTATTATTATTATTATTAGCTAAGCTGCAAGTGAAAAAGTAGGATGCTATAAGGCCAAGGGCTCTAACAGGGAAGAATAGCTCAGTAAGGAAAAGAAATGAATAATCAACCTAAAATATTTGAAGAACAGTAACTACATTACAAAAGATCTTTCATATATAAACTACTACTACTACTACTACTACTACAAGAGAGAGAGAGAGAGAGAGAGAGAGAGAGAGAGAGAGAGAGAGAGAGACTAATAGTAGCCAATCAACCTTAGCATTACAATAATTGTAAAGGCCTAACCTATATCCAACAAAAGCATTTTCCCCTGCAACCCAAAATCCTCCCACAAAAGTGGCACTTCCAACTTTCTCTATCTGCCCACCATTACACATCCGCCAATAGAGGAGGAGGAAAAGGAGGACGAGGAGTACAAGGAGGAAGACGAAGAGGAAGAGGATGCGGAGAAGGGTGAGGAGGAGCCGGGAAGAAGAAGAAGAAGAAGACGCAAATCTATCTCGTTAAGAATTTAGCTTTTGATGAATTTATGAATTTGAGGCATATGGCTTGGCGTTGGGTTCAGGGAGGCCATTTGGCATAGCAAGATGGGAGAGGGGAAGAGGGAACGGAGGAGAAGGGAACGATGCAAAGTTGGTTTGCTAATGGGAAAACTATAGCATATTGATCCTCCAACCGTCATATGGCTATGCTCTACTTTTATTCTTAAATAAATTTCTACTGAGGATAAAGTTAATCAATGAGTTCTGCTGCATAAACTGTCCAGGAAGAAATTTGTCTCAGTACACGAAATGAGAGAAACCACACATACATCTATACCATTATCAGTCTAAATATTAATAGTTTTCACACTTTAATGTCGAGGTCATTCTACATCAATTTTCATAATCACTATCTTATTACGAACAATTAAACGAAGATAAAACAGACCAGGTGTTACAGCTTTAACTAAATTAACTTTTTTTCACTGATACTAAATCTATTTTGTTTTTCGTTTCTCTATTTGATCCATAGTCTGTGTTCCTTTTTATATACATATATATATACAAGAAAAGTGTTTATGCTTTTTTAATTGTTTCTTTAAAAAAAAAGTCTGAAAGTATGTCTCCTGTCATTTCTTGTGCCAACACCAAATCTACCTACTGCTGTTTCTCTATTCTTTTGACTACCGATTATACGAGTTTCTACAAGATTCCATCGGAGGATTTTAAAATCCTCGAATACTGTAAATGAAGTTTAAGTCTCGTTCCATTAATTCGTGGTAATTCGATTTGAGAACGAGGGTCCTGCCATCCATTAAGGTCATTAACGACTAATCTGAGGTAAAAACGTGAAAATCTTATGGCGAAATTGGTATTCCTCAACGGAGATCGCGACTTTTTTCAATGGTGTTAAAACAACGGTGAGAATAAAATCTCTTCAATAGAAATCAGTTCCTCTACATTTCTTTATAAGCACTCAAAAATATGTTTGAATCATCTCTTAGTACGACAATAAAAATGACCTTATTCGATCATTAAAACTAAGCCAATACTACCACGGTGCGTCCTGGGTACCGAAGAAAGCTACTACAGTATAAGGACAGCTGCAGCCTGCAGTCTGGCTTCTCAGCAAGGGACTAGGGTCTAGGTCCACTGTCAGTAACTGTGGAAACAGCGGCCTTGTAGTTGTATTATTTAGTCAAAGGAAGGCCCATCGCCAATAACTGGTTGGTGACCGCAAGGGTAATGCCATCGTATAAACTATGCCAAATTCTTAACAACGCCCAGCAACCGACCCCTTAATTTAGGGATAATGATGGGAAACAATATTACGATAACAGAAAATATATAACAAATAACAAACCATTTTGGCCCTAAGCAATATATTCATTAAGGTTGATTTTTTCACAATTGAGACACCCGATCATACATCATCACACGCATCAAATCAAAAGGAACAAGAAAATCTTTCCATTTCATTATCTTCATCAACGAGAAAAACAATAACGTAAACAAATCAACCCCGACGTTTACTCAGCATCTGAAACTCCATCCTCCGCACAGCAGGATATCAAAGTATTGAACTGCAAAGTCAGCAAGTCTTCCAGAGTCTGAGGCAAACTCTATTTGAGAACTGCAAGATTCAACATCAGCACTATGTTCAAATGATAGTCAAAATCCATTCGCTTACCGGTCAATCTCGAGCGAGAATCAGAGCAATTTGCAAAAAAAAAAAAAAAAAAAAAAAAAAAAAAAAAAAAAAAAAAAAAAAAATTTCGATGATATTTTTTATTTCGTTATAATTCCCTTTAAGGGGGAAAATTTACAATGAATTACTGCATTCCTTCAAGATTATAAACAATTAAATATCTTTAACCAATAGATTACTGAGGTAATTGAATAATTTAATGTTTCGAGTGTCAATTTGTAAACAAAATAAATAAATTAAATTAAGGAGATTCATAACGTAATGATAATGGATTGCGAAATGTGTATTGCAAGGAAAATATCGTTGCAAAAATATTTATAAAAACAAATTGCAAAATGACGAAGCATATAAAATTACGAGAGAGGAGAGAGAGAGAGAGAGAGAGAGAGAGGAGAGAGAGAGAGAGGAGAGAGAGAGACGAAAATTCTCCATAATCTACGGTATTGAAAGTTGAGCCACAAAAAGTTTAAAGGCCGATCACGAATGGCAGAGGCTAGGGACAGTGACAAAGCCCTGCTTAGCAGGACAATTTCCTAAATATACGGTACAAATGATTAGCATCCAAGGTCCCTCCCCACCCAAGATAGGACTAGAGAGGGCCAGACGATAGTCGCTGGTGACTCACTCAGCAGCTGGACATACTGGTTCCCCAAACACCTCTCCTTAGATCACATGCATGGTGAGGTTGTAGAGATTACGAGAAACAATCGAGTTTGAGCGGGACTCGAACCCCAATTCGGCGATCTCCAAGCAAAGACGTTAAAAAAAAAGAGGGGCTTACTTGATTAAATGGTTTCCAAAAGGACAACAATTTCGTTTAAAAACAATGGATAAAGGCATAACAGCTTCAGAATTAAGATAGCGAGAAAGGGGATCAGTGGACAATAAACAAAATTTATTTACTTTTATAAAGTCAAGATCTGAATCAAATTCAGTTGCAAAGCTTTACTTTATACACTCTTTTATCAACCCGAAGTTATTCTGTAACAATTTTCTCCCAAATCACAAAGAATACTAAAGAAAGTATCTTCATTATTTTTTTTTACCAAGGACCTAAAAAAAATACAAACTTACAAATTTGTGAACATTAGCAAAACAGTTGATTATTGACTTATAGATGACTAATAAATAGCCAAATAAATGAACACAAAATCTAAGAACTATTTTTTTTTTACAACTTTCTCTCACAACAGTAAAACCAAATCCTGCTAATCCATCAGCTTTAAAATCAATATAACTTATTGACCAAGACGTGAAAAAATAAAATTAATCCTGAACCGAAGGAAAATTTTCACTAAATTAAGCCTTAAACCATAAAGTACATTCGTTTACATGTTTTTACAAGGCAATGTATGTACTCTATGTATACAATCATACGTGTATATCTATGTGCTAGTGTACGCAAACCATCAAAAATTACTGCTAATTATTTATATAGATATGCACACACAAATTCAACCCTTCCTACACCCTCCCCTTTTCATAACTACCACACAGAAGTTTGGACAATTTGTGGAAGATTGTGCTTTCCGAGTGGTTGCCGCTCAGAATTACCAGAAATATATATATATATATATATATATATATATATATATATATAATATATATATATATATATATATATGTATGCATATATAAATAATATATATATATATATATATATATATATATATATATATATATATATATATTATTTATATATACATACATATATATACATACATAGAGAGAGAGAGAGAGAGAGAGGAGAGAGAGAGAGAGAGAGAGAGAGAGAGAGAGAGAGAGAGAGAGAGAGAGAGAGAAAATTCAAGATTGATGAACAAAGAATGTCCCACTTTATTTCATTTTTTGGTAGCAAGATATCATCAGTCTTCCTCTGAAAATGTACCCGTTTGTAGGATCTTTCTTAAATTCTCGAAAAATAATACGGAATCACGACCTCGTGAACTGAAAGAAAATTCAGAAGTGATATACCTTAATTGTTGTTATATCTCACTAAAACGTTTCGAAACATTTATTGCAGGGGTTTTTCAAAATACTTTCTAACAATAATGACAGAATTTTGTCGAATTTCACCACAAAATTACAGTCGTTTCCCTCACCATTTCCCCTCCACCGCAATGTGAAAACTCTCTCTCTCTCTCTCTCTCTCTCTCTCTCCTCTCTCTCTCTCTCTCTCTCTCTCTCTCTCTCTCTCTCTCTTACAGACACGATTTCAATTACTGTTGAAATGAGTAATCCTCGGTTAAACGGTTCAATAATCGTTTCTTTCTTTTGAATAGTGTTTTAATATTCTATTCTTGCTTCAGTTTTTCCATTAAGAGCTACCTACAGTTTCTCTCTTTTTCTATCCTTGGCAAAAAACCTGTATCATCTTTCTTTAACTCAAAATAATAAAAAAATATCATACGTAACAGTTGTTATTACTAGAAACTTTTAAGTAAAAAAAAAAAAAAAGGGAAGTGACTGATGGGAATACTTCAGTAGATAAACGAACAGTATCTGTTGCAACATGCGACTATGTCATTTTCTCTTTCCTCGTATGAAAACTTCCTATTTGGAATAATTCACTAAAATATTTGAATTTTTTTTCGAACAATAAGGAAAATATAAACATTGATGCCAAAGGCATCATAACAGAAATAGACAAATCAATCATAACCATTAGAAAAAAATCGCATCTGGAGGCAACATTTCATAATTTCGTGATGTCTGAAATTTATGCAATTAATAATTCAGGGGGAATTAATCAGACAAGTGATGGGACAAACTAAGAAGAGAATTCCAGGATTTAGAGGGGAAATATAATCGCAATAAATGAATGAAGACCACATTTCATTATAATGTCCCAAAACCACCAGAATAATTCTAGAGAAATGTTTCAGACTATTTTCAAAATAACATAGGATGATCAATTCCAAAGACAGAATATAATCATTGTTAATTGTCATTAAAAAATGATGAAATCGGCGCAGAAAGCTTCAAAATACTGTTAATTTCCGTTATATAAATTTGTTTTGAAAATATCACAAAAAGGATGCTATAATCATATTTCTATTTTAGAAGTAAAAGCTATTATTAGGATAAGAAAAGAAGAACACTCACAGCATGGAAAGATCTGTTTTGAATTATAATATCAAGAGCATGACTGAAAATTAAAAGCATAGAATATTCTTTTTTATAAGTTTAGCAAAAACTCGTTTTCATTGTTTCTTTCTATCGAGAAAAATAACTAAATGAGAAGTGGCAAGTAACGTGAAAACACCATAAAAAAAAAATTCTGCCTTGTTAGGTTAGAGAGATAAAGTTTCCAATTAAGTGTTCCATTAAATCATTATTAATATCATTTCATATACCTGGTTTCCTTTGAAAATTTTTCATTTCAGAGAAGGAGAATATTAACTAAAAAGTTGATAAGTGAAACATGATCCGATTCTCGCTTAAATAAAAACAAAACTAGATAAGCACTCAAGAGTGGAGACCTACGCCACGGCAGTTTATTTCTCGAAACCAGCTTGCCTTTCCCAGAATCAATTTAGACTGTTGGGGTTAAGGTTAGGGTTAATTCGATTGACCTTTTGCTCGATCTTGACCTTTGACCTAGGACTTTCAAAATTTAATCACTTCCACGTCTCAACAATTAATCCCTGAAAGTTTCACTACTTTATGCGTGAAACTGTGGGCTAGGAAGTTATTCAAAAACCAACAAAAACATAAACGGACAAACAAGGAATAAACATAACTTCCTCCTAACTTCGTTGGCGGAGGTAAATATCGAAGGTAGGACATAAAGATGTATCAAAACGGTAACAATTAATTAAATAATGAGAGATTTCGCTTGAAAATTATACAAATTTGAATCATGTTTCAGATGTGACGAATATACAGCTAAGGATAAAATCCAAGTGATCAAATTATTACTCATTAAGAATCGCGAAAAGTCTAAAGGGGTAATTTGTGTTTGATAAATGAATAACATTAAGCGTATTAAGTATTGATGTTATTTACGGCTGAATTTGCTGTGATTGTTGTAATCAAATAGAGCGTCTTTAATAACTATATACTGTAAATAAGGGGATGAAGAAAAATTTCAGTACAAAAAACGTTGCATAGTCTGCTGAGATCTTTCATATCTCTAAAACTGGAAACCGGAAAAAGAATCTTACTAAAGAACTCAAAATCTAAAGAAAACTAAGAGATAATTATATTTAAAGATTTAAAGGATACTCATTAATGGCAGAGGAAAGGGGCAATGACAATACCCTAGCTAGCAAGACAATTCCCTAGAGACTGCACCATATATGCATATCATCAGCGCTTAAGCGGGATCAGCGAGGGTCAGACAGTGGCTGCTGATGAATCAGCAGGTAGACCTATAGGCTCCACCAAACCCCCCATCCTCATCTCACATGGATGTTGAGGTTACAAACACGACAAGAAACTATCGAAGCTTGAGCGTGACTCGAACCCCAGTCCGGCAGATCACAGGGCAGGGACGTTTCCATTAGGCCATCACAACCCATGGGAGGACTGAAATAGCGAAGACCTGCTAATACTGAGGGAGGAAGATCTAAGTTAAAATTTCAAAACGGGCTGAAATAACGATCAACGAGGAGCAGAGGGGCAACCTAACGAACTAAGTTCTCACATGACAAATCTAAGGTAAAGACGCTTAATTCGCCGAATTAATCATAAAAAAGACGCCCCTTTGGGCGAAACATAAAATCTAATTGGGCGTTATAGGTCATTCATTCTTGTTTGGTGTTGGGGAAGGATGGGCTCAAATTCAAAGGCTCCTGCCTGCAGGGATTATCTTTTAGTAGTGGCGGAAAGACATGTTTTTCATTTTATTTTTTTTCGCACAGTTCATACATATCCTTTTACTTGCCTTGAAATGTCTGCATAATAATTCTGTAAAATGACAGTATACGTATCTCCAGGCTAGAGCAGAAAGGAAGTAGTCATACCTTGGAGAGCGTGGGTACCACGAGAGGTACACTTGGAAACCACAATCTTTGCCGGCGTGTGCATGCAAGCGCATATCTATCTGAAAATTTAGTAGCATTTATAGACGGCAGAGTAGGCTACACTGGTGTGTGTGTGTGTAAATATATACATATATATATATATATATATATATATATATATATATATATATATATATATATATATATATGTGTGTGTGTGTATACATATATATATACATATATATACTGTACATATAAATATAGATATATATATACATATATATATATATATATATATATATATATATATATATATGTATATATATATATACATATATATATATATATATATATATATATATATATATATATTCCTTTCCAGTCAGGTAGAGCACTCCCCATCCCTAGAGTGGGGTAGAGAGAGAGGACGTAGTCATTCCCAAGTTAGAGGGGGATGCGTGTCAGTGTAGCTGCATATCTATATACTGTATATATTTAGCCAATTTTAATGATTTTATTAAATATTATAATAATAATAATAATAAT
>NC_090727.1:11602306-11604806 GCF_036898095.1 Palaemon carinicauda | reverse complement strand
GTCCTGGTATGGCGTTCGACAGAGGCCATTGGCTTGAGGATGGTAGGTGCTAGTAACGTGCTGCTTCGTGCCTGCCATGTCATGGAGCGCAGATGATACCTTGTTTAGGAATTCGCATCCTTGATCGTTGATCTGGATAGTGACACATCTATGACGGCAGATGATTTCCTCGAGCAAGGATTTTGCAACGCTCTCGGCTGTGTGGTCTTTAAGAGCACGTGCCTCTGGCCATACTGTGAAATAGTCCATGGCGACAACAACACAGCAGTATCCATCTTCTGTCTTGGGCAGGATGGTGATGTCGACGCTGATTTGCACCATTACCTCACTCGTGACAGGCACCGGATGCAGTTCAACAACTTCCGTTTGTTGAAGGGGTTTTACTTTTTGGCATCTGTCATATGCGGTGATAAAATCACAGACATCTGCGCTCACGTTTTTCCAATAAAAACTTTCTAGGATCTTGGCACTGGTCTTGTGTATGCTGACGTGATCGCTCATACAACGAGCCATGTCGCTGTCGCCAGCACCTTGGTAAACACTGGCGACGATTTTGCGCTGTTCTTCTCGGTCTCGGATGACAAGGAGTTCTACATCACCAGCGTCAGACGTAGATGATCTCACCAATCTGTGATGATAGTACAGCTGACCACAATGAGATGAGTATTTTGTCGCTAGTCTTCGAATATGGGCTTTTTCGTTTTTCGAAGCCCCGAGTGGGTATTTGGAATTCCCTACGCTTTCAAAGATGATGTCGAGATTGTCGGATTTCCGTTCAGCAGCCATACTGACGACAAGGCCAATAGCCTCGACTGACGACTTTCGGACAAAGGATACTGTGATCGGTCGGCCGGTCGTTTAACCCTGGATTTATATACATCCCATGGTCCAGATCCACAAGGGCAGCCAAAGCGCAGCTTAAGATGTCAATCACCAAAACTGACGTCACACAACCTGGTCTCAATCACATGGGTAACCAAAACAAAGTTAGCTTTTATTGTTGTTGAAGATTGCCTGGCCCTTAAGGAACTTTAAGCAGTAGAAGAAGAAGAAGAAGAAGAAGAAGAAGACAGCCAGGACACCGACAATCCTCCCGCCCAGCAGCCACCTCCACAGCAGACCACTAACAGCACGTCACATCCAACCAGATTCAGGCTCACTCCTGACCCCAACACGACCTCGTATGCTGCCATAGCCGCCATGGAGGCCAGGAATCCACACTTGAACATGCCTATTCGTCCCAATCGCAGGGGACAACTAGCCATCTCTGCTCAGGACCACCAAACCAAGGAGTTCCTTGAGCAACAAGACAACGTCCTACCCCTCAACCCAGCCGACAAGCCCACTACTATTAGCATAGTATAGGACCTCGACCTGCCACTCGAACCTGTGCTAAACCATCCTTCCATTCTCACTGCCAAGAGATGTGAGGGGAAGACTGGAAGGAGATCCCACAAGCTGGAGGCAGTGATCAAGGGAACACAAACTCCACAGCTCTCCTTCAGCCACTGGGGCGCCTTCTACACCGAGGAGTACTTCCGATAGTTAGCTACCCATAGAGGCAATATAACAAAAGAACTCCTTGTGTCCATGTATCTTTTTGTTTATTCATTCATTCTGTCAGTGATAATGCCTAGTAACTTCATAGTATTTGGATGCTATGCACGTGAAAAAAAGTAAAAGCTCAAATATAAATTACAAACATGCATGTTGTCGTGCAGACAGAATTAACGTTGTGTAAGCCACTGGTTGTTCGATTCATTTTAAACCAGAGGACTTTAAAGATGTTATGAAGTCTCCATTACAAGGTATTGCTGTTTTGTCATTTGATGAAATGAGTAATAAGAAAGAATGGAGCTATGACAAAGAATGGAAATGTACAGGTGACCATGTTGCGAGGTCTTTTTTTTTTTATGATACCTTTCAGGTGAAATTCTTAAACATTTTATGACTAATTTTTCTTAATTTTCCATTTCGAGAACAACAACATAGAAAAAAATTCCATACACGAATCCATCACGTACTACTCTGGAAGATGGTTTAAATAGGATTTGATTTAGCCCATAATAACACACAGCTGCCTGCCTTTAGGTTAAATCAGTAACAACAATTGTGAGATTAACACAAGCTGTGTTCAATGTATTCCATTGAGGGCTATAAAGTGTAACAACTTTACCGTAGTCCAGGTGTTTTCGTATACAAACAAAAAATGTAAGTGCAGCAGAAGCAAACAGCATGCACTGTATCTTGTTTTATTAAAACTGTTATAATTGCTTACAATCTTGCTTTATTAAAAGTGTCAATTATTTACAGATATCATGAATGATATAGTATTTACAACATACATACAATATATATATATATATATATATATATATATATATATATATATATATATATATATATATATATATATATTTATATATACATATATATATATATATATATATATATATATATATATACATAAACACATATATATACATATACACGCCCATAT
>NC_090727.1:11579806-11597306 GCF_036898095.1 Palaemon carinicauda | reverse complement strand
ATGAACAATCCACTAAGTGAACAATCCACTAAGTGAACAATCCACTAAGTGAACATTCCACTGAGTGAAAAAGAGCTACGTTACATATGAAAGTGGACATTAGGGTCTGTACGGAATATCTCTCTTCATAACCCTCAGAAGTAGCTATGTATTGAATCAAAATCCTGAAACGAATTATTAAGCGTAAAAAGAGCATTACAAAAAAAAAAATAAAAATAAAATAAAAAAAGAATAAGATTGTAACACTATCCCTCCCTCAAAATGACATATTTATAAAATATTGCAAGAGGCAAAGTGACAGAGTTTCATCTCTTGCAGAAATAAACATCTCACTTTTATATTCTCCTGAAAACTGTATGTGAAACATGAGTGTCCCCAGGAACACGCAGTTTCAGCCTGACCTTCAAGATCATGCCACAAGAGTTACATGTAGCCTACATGGTGAACGTATTATAAATGTGACATATATTTTTTCTCAATTAATTTGAATTATGGCAACAGATACAATTAGATCACAAAACTCTACGGAATGCTTTAACCCAATTTCACATTTTTTTGTTTGATACTAACATTGTAAGTGTGACAGACACGATAACCGACGGTTACATGGATGTCCATCCTTGGTCCGCATCTATGAATGATATATACTTTCTACCATTCACAATATTTTAACTTAACAGCCACAATTATAATGTTCAGCCATTTTGAAGAAGTTGCAATGACAAAGTAACATGACGGACACACTGACGGACCCACACAAAAAGAAACATGGACGAAAGGAGAAAATTTTTTAGGATAAACCAAGAGTTGGTGTAAAATGTCGTTTAGCAGGAACGTAAAGCAAATCATATGAACTTCCAGATTAAAATTGTATGAAGATTCTCTTTAGAAAATAAAATCCATTACCTGATTATTAACATAAAGTAATTTATCGTAAGAAGTCCTTCCTGTCATTATTCAAACTTTAAACCGATTGGAATCCTCTTGTCTTGTCACCTCCACGACACTTATAACTCTAAGGTCAACGTAGCATCATATAGCAATCCCAGCTTACCTGGCTAAAGACATGCCTCCATGAAAGTAAATGTCAAGATAAGAATTGACATCATCAAAACGTATGATATTATCTCATCAATAAGTCATCATTTCAATGCAAAACAAAGTTACAAACTAATATGAGATTAAGACAATATCCTCACCAAGATGGAAGGAAGGTCTGCAGACAAGAACACACGATTCATTATCAGAGTACATGACAATGGGACTGGCAGAGTAATGGACACATTTTGTTTTAAAACCTATTTCTAAAAAGAAAGTACGAAAACACAATAAAAAGAAAAGTCACTATGGAAACAGATTTTCCGCATAAACTTCCATAACTATATACATATATAAGAAGGAAAAATATAGATACACAACCGTGATATCTCTTAAGTAAGCAATTCAGTTCATAAACATTTGTTCCAAGTATAGAAATATTTGTGTTATCGAACTCCCCAAAAGATAGATGATCATCTAATCTTCCCGTAAGAGACCATAATGGCATCTCCGAGATGAGATGGCCTCCACCAATTCTGTTTGGATAGTAAACTGATCTTTCATAAACTTTATTGTGATTTGGGGAAATGAAAGTAATGGTTTGGAAAGAACAGCCAGGAAAATTATACAAATTAACTATGACGCCAAATTACAAAAAGTCGTATGGATGAAAATATAAACCAATTCCACAATCGCATATTAGTATTTGGTTCTTTCGAAAACGAGAGAAGGGAGTTGGAATCGTGTCACATTTTACAACTTTACAACCTTGGAATGAAGAAGTGTTACTGGAAATCATTCCCTTCGCTCAATAAAGCTCTACGGGTTTCCTTCACAAACGCAATCCAGAATAAGCTGTGAAAGTCTTGAGACTTTTAGGAAGCTTTTTATAAACTATTCCTTCTGGAAAATTGTAAAGCTTCGCCTCACATTAAGCACTTTATAAATACTCAATAAAAGAAATTCTCTCCCAGACAGAAATGACTTACTTATTGCTGCTGCATCTTTTGTTTTTATCTTGAATCATGATTAAGACAAACCAACATATAAGGAAATAGGAAATATAATTGGTCGTCTTGAAAGAATGAAGCACAGAAGCTGAGATACCTCTTTGGGCCGCTCCTTATAATCAGGGATGTGTAATATGTAACACAGCAAATTCTGCCGCATAGGATTATTATTATTATTATTATTATTATTATTATTATTATTATTATTATTATTATTATTATTATTATTATTACTATTAGCTAAGGTGCAACCCTAGTTGGAAAAATCAGGATGCTATAAGCCCCAGGCCTCCATCAGGAAAGAAAATATGTGAACTACAAGACAAGTAATGAGCAATTAAAATAAAAGATCTGAAGACTATAATAGTGTTAAAGGAGAATGAAGGGGAGAAGGATGAGGAGGAGGAGAGGCACAAAGTCCCCCCCCCCCCCCACACACACACACACACTAAAAGCAGTAATGATCAATGGAGCCTGGTAGTAATGTGCTAAAAAAAAGACGTGTTTAAAGGCTTTAAAGGTCGCTCATGAGTGGCAGAGGCAAGGGACAGTGACATTACCATATCAGGCATGACAATGCCCCTAGACTCCTAGAGACTGGCAATATATACACATGAATAGCGCACAAGTCCCTCTCCACCCAAGAGAGGACCAAGGAGGGCCAGGCAATTGCTACTGATGACTCAGCAGATAGACCTACAATATATTCTCCCCAAAAACCCCCTTCTTTAGTTCACAAAGATGGTAAGGTTGCAGAGACCAAAGGAACTAACGAGTTTGAGCGGGACTCGAACCCCAGTCTGGTGATCGCCAGTCAGGGACGTTACCACATGGGCCCTTTTCCTATTTCCCATGATAAGCGAGACTTATTTCAAAAAAGCAAAACGTATTTCATGAAGCTTCTATGCGTTCACAAACCCATCAAATAACAAGAATCAACACAGACCAAAACAACTTCTCACCCTCCCGCTTCTTACCATCATCTTCAAAGGCAAAAATTATGGTAGAATAAATGTGGAATGCTTCCTAATATGGGACTATCGTTCCTTACATATTTAGATACTATGAAATAATGCCTTCCATAGACATCATTTGTCTACTGATATCCCTTCTCAATAAATCTCTTACGTCATTCATTCTTTACAATTGGATGAATGCTCCCTTCAATTATAATCGTCCATTTCTCGTCTCTTACAAAAATACGTTTAAAACGCTCACACAACTCCACTGTTACATATAAATCCATTTGCATTTGACTTTCACAATGTTACATCAGAAATAATTGATTAAACGATGGAATTAGATTAGTTTCCATTAAACCGATGACATCTGCTAATGAGTGACGGTGCTTATTTATTATAAATAACATGTGAGTATATAACATAAATCGACTCTCACACTTACATTGATTTATTTCGTTTACCAGACAAAAATCTACAATTTAATAAAAATAAACCCTCTTCATAATTCCCTTTCACAAAAAAAAACAAATATAGGGGAGTTTGGCTAATACCCAAGCAAGGTATCTTTGCAGTTCAATATCACTTTTATACATTTTAGGAGTCCTTTTCATTTACATTAATATCATCCAAATGGTGTGTGTTATGTGTGTGTGTGTGTGTGTGTGTTGTCTGCCCTTTGCTCTTTATTATATTGAGAAGATGATTAATTTTCTGCTAACACCAATAAAAAAAATCCCGAGCCCCAAATTGCCCCTCCCCCTAAAAAAGTGTTGGCGTCTCCCCCTCCAAGGGCCATCCATCCCTTTCGCTGGGTCCCATTGAAAAATGCCAAATGCAGCGGAATGGAATCGTCGTAGGGCCAACTTTCCTTCTTTCACTTCCTCTAAAACCAGGAAGCGTTAAACTTGAAGGAGGTCTCCGCCACGGAAGGATTTTCTTCGCTCATTTTCACGAAGTTTCTTCTCTGCTGGGAGACACTCAACACAACTTTTCGGAAGACGGGTGAAATCAAAGCTTAATTTCTTAAAAACATAAACTAAATCTATTTTACATTTCAATCTAAAACTCATTAAGAATCTTCTTCTCAACACATATCACTTCTGAATAATAAAAAGCAAGTGTCTGGTTACACACACACACATATATATATATATATATATATATATGTGTGTGTGTGTGTGTGTATGTATGTATGTATGTATATATATATATATATATATATATATATATATATATATTATATAAATACACTTACGGTCATGCTCAGCGCCACTGCCAGACGTATAACTACTTGGACTCTCAAAATAAAGGTTAAAGAACCTATAATGCTAGAAGTACAACCCCCTCAAAAAAAAGAGCTTAAAGAGCCTCTAATGCCATAGGTAAGGCACCTCAAAATAAAGGTCAAAGAGCCTCTAATGCAAGAGGCAAGGTTCCTCAAATCGAGGTCAAAGAACCTCTAATGCTAGAGGTTTGACACCTTCAAATAGAGGCCAACGATCCTCTAGTGCTAGAGGAAAAACACCTTCAAATAGAGGTCAAAGAGCCTATAAAACTATAGGTTATGGCACTACTAAAGACTATAGAACAATGGTTTTATTTGCAGTGTCCTTCTAAAAGAACTACTTACCATGAGTAAAGTGTCTCTTCTACCCTTGTCAAGAGTGAAGTAGCTACTGAACTATTACGGCGTTGTTTGGAAATCTCAGTGTTGACAGGTGTATGAGGACAAGGGAGAATGTGCGAAAAAATAAGCCTAACTTCGGAGTATTTGTAGGCAAAGGAAACATAAGAAATAACCAGAGTGAAGGATCCAGTGTGGCCATGTCAAAAGACTGAATAACTCTCTAGCAGTAGTATCTCAATGGTGGCTGGTGCCCTGGCAAACGTACTACCTACGACGTATGATCAGCGCACAAGCCCTTTCTCAACCCAAAATAAAACCATGGAGGGCCAGGCAGTGGCTATTGATGAAGCAGCAGATAGACCTATAGGCTTCCCCAAACGACCTATCCTTAGCTTACAAGTATGGTGAAGTTGTAGACGCTATAAGAAACTATCGAGCTTGAGCGTGACTCAATCTCCTGTCCGGCAGAACGCCAGACAGGGACGTTTCCAATAGGCCACCACAACCCTAAAGTTACTGATGTAAACTACCGTGATATTTTGACTTGGTTACGCACATTGCTCCTGTGGATTTTTTTCTAAAATGCGTTTAGGGATTAGAAGGGGGGGGGGTCCTACAGCTTGAATTCAGTAATGACGGGACCCGATAAAGGAAACATATAAACAAGCTTAAAAAACGTCTTATTACAACTTTATTTGTTCCTGGTGGAAACATTATGTAACAAGATCAGTTTTATGTAGAAACAAGAATGATGATATATGATTTGATCAACAACAAAGTGATATAAATGATACAATTAGGACGATTTCTTTGGCTGTTTCGTTGTTATCTCTTCCCCAAATTCTTTCCTCCCTTCAAAGTGGCTTTCCATTTCCTCCTCCTCGTGAAGAACAATGTCGTTATTTCTATATTTGATTCTCACTGAAATAAGTAAATTCAGTTCTGACCCAGAAACCTTTATAATGAAAACATAATATCGTTTAAGGGTGTGTTATTCTTTAGGAGTGAGATTGCCGGCCTACCGTGTCCATTTGCAATGCAAATTGATTGAAAGGTTTCAAATAAATATTGAGCTCATTGCAACGAAGACACTTACCCTTATTCAATGTTTTTTTTTTTTTTTTTTTTTTTTTTTTTTTTTACTGGCGTGTCTTCCACTGTTATTTTCATCACATCATCCATGATATATACTTTTCAAGGAGACAAGAATCTTTTGCAGTCTTTTTAACATTGTCTATTTCAAGTTCAATTAGTCGATTGAGATCATGTCGCATTCCTGTCTTTCCATCAAAGCAGATGTATTGCTTGCCTTCTTTCCTTCATTCTTTGCAAAGGGCGAATTAAAACACTGCTTGCTCTCTAACATTGCTTCACACTACCAGGAAGTCTTAACCAAAAGAAAGTCGCTTCTTGTACACTTCTGAAGAAAGGACTTAGTTAGGTCAATATATATATATATATATATATATATATATATATATATATATATATATATATATATATATATATATATATATATATATACAATATATATATATATATATATATATATATATATATATATATATACAAATTTTGAACATTTCAAAATTCTCGCCACGCATGCCACGCATGCCACGCACCGTTCACGACACGTTCACGCCAGTTCCCGCATCGTTCACTCCAGTTCACGACAAAAGGCGTGCCAATGCGTGCCACAAATTCGTGCAAGTGTCAGGCTGGCTTTAGACCTACATAGAAATGTTATCATGTTTTCCATGCAAAGTTTCCAATTCTACATTAATGATATCATTTTACCAAAACATTTTATTGACAGAAGTATATAGATAAAATAGTTCATGTTTCAAATATTTCCCTAAACTGATCTTTTGATATTTGACGATTGTTACTTTCCATTGCTCTCTCTCACACATCTTATCAGTCCTCACTACAAACCGTCTCAGCTTTAGTCTTTAGTGTTGATAATAGTCCAATGAAATATTCATGATCGCTTGTTATATCAAAATTGAGATGAAATTAGTTTTAGAGATAAAACTTGTATGGAAATCTTATTCCATAATCAAGCACATTCGTCAACTTCATGGTTTGAATGTGTCTGAGTGAGGAGAAGGAGAGATAACTCGCTAACTTCGCCACAGTGGACTCCATGGAACGGATGGAGGATATTTGAACCGATGACGGTTGATGGCGTGTCAATTTTAGCGGTCAAGTTTTACTTATTTGCTAAGCCTGTAAATGATACATTTTAAAGTGATACCGAATATAATACATTGCATGGTAGTAAAATGATCTTTGTAACTGTGCAGCTGAATCGGTGGAACTTCGAAAGTTCAAACTTGCAGAAAGTTTGGCTTTGTTTGGTTTCAGTTCGGTGTTTTGGTTTTGTTTGGTTTTGTTTAGTTTTGTTTTAGTTTGGTTTCAGTTTGGATTGGTTTGAGGGTGGTTTAATTGGGTAATGATTTTGGTTTTGGTTTGTTTTGTTTCGGTTTGGTTTGGTTTGAATTTGGTTTGATTTGGTATGGGTTTGGTTCTTGTTGGGTTGGGTTGGATTGCGTTTGGTTTGGTTTTCATATTGGTTTTGAATTTGGCTGTGGTTTTGGTTTGGTATTTATTTGGTTTGGGTTGGTTTTGTTTTTATTTGGTTTTGGCTATGGTTTCAGTTTTTTTTTTATCAATTTGGGTTTGATTTCTGTTTGGTTTTGGGTTTGGTCTGGTTTGGTTTGATTTGGTTTTTTTGGCTTGCTTTGAGTTTGATTTGGTTTTGGTTGTAGTGTTGGTTTGGTTTGGTAAGGCTTGATTTGGTTTGGTTTGGTTTGTTTTAGTTTGGGTTTTCTGTTTGGTTTAGTTTTGTTTTATGTTTGTTTGGTTAGGTTTTGTATTGATTCGGTTTAGTGTGGTTTGTGTCGGTTGGTTGGTTGATGGCCTGGTTTTAGTTTGTTTTGTTGGTTGGTTTTGTGTGTGTTTGTTTGTGTGAGAGAGAGAGAGAGAGAGAGAGAGAGAGAGAGAGAGAGAGAGATTTAGAAGTATAATTTTCACTATAATTCAAATTCAACTAAGTTATTGGAATATAACAAGTTTATCGATGCAACACAATTCTTAGTGGCTTACATTCTTCTCTGTCACCAACTCCCATTAGAGGATTTTATGAGGTGAGAATTGTACGAAGGTATTTCGCAATCTCCAACATGACACTGTAAAATGCATTAACAAACGCCCCCCACCCCCCACCCCCACCCCCACCCCTCTCCCGTCAGATACAAAGATCACATTTATCAGGTCTTGAGTCCAACGGGCCAAACACATATCCAGAACTTCCTACACAGCACCTACACCTAAACCTACACCCACCAACACCACACGCAGAGGAGATAGGACATACCCCACCTACATACTACAACCTACACCATTGAATGAAATTTCCCAGCAAATTGGAAGAAGAAGAAGAAGAAGATCATAGCCGTATCTGTAAGACGATAATGAGAGCAGCTGCCCTTGGAAAGTTGTCTGTAGGAATGACGTACTGTTCTTTGTACGACTAAAGGAAATTCATATAAAATGTGCATGTCTCCTCTTTCGTACTTTATTGAAAAGAATGCCGTAACAAAAAGTCGATTTCTTTTATATTTATTAAGCAAAATATCACCTCTATTCCATACAGCTGTTCGTCTTGAATGCATCATAACCTGACATAGTACTTACAGTACATACATACACTAAAGAAATTCGTCTGGTTGAATTGATGCACTAAATACCTTCAAGTCATTACCATACACACAAAACAATGACCGCTTTCTATGATTTTATTACCTTAAGGTAGCTTCTTCCCCCATCGGCCTCTGTTCTAAATCGAAAATATTAATAATGAAATAGGAGATCCTCACTCACATGTCTCAGCAAGGATTAAAACTTCAGTCTACAAAACGAAATAAAATGAGAAAATCTAATCACAACGAATCAGCTTATTTGAATTAAGTGTTTCCCAGAAAATTTCGTTCAAAATTCTATTAATTTGTTCATGAAACTCCGCGAGAGAGAGAGAGAGAGAGAGAGAGAGAGAGAGAGAGAGAGAGAGAGAGAGAGAGATAGTTTTACGTGAAGGAAACTTATGACAGAATAATCAAATATTTGATGTGATCATTGATGTTCCCGATACTTATATCCAACAGCATTTTGGTTCAAATAAGAATATTCCTATTTAATAATTGATTTTGAATCTTTAGAGTAAATAATTGGTTTTACCATTAGATTTTTTCTTTCTTTCTTTCATAATAAATACTTGTAAATCATTAGGTAACAGAATCGACAAATAGATATTAACATAAAGGACACATTTCAGCATTAGGCCTAAAGGGGAGGCTCGGCTTCATGCATGAGACTGTCATGTTTCAAATTTGGCAACATCTGTAAATAACGCCTACATAATATTATGATTCTTAATTAAATCATTTCATGAGATGAGATGAGAGAGAGAGAGAGAGAGAGAGAGAGAGAGAGAGAGAGAGAGAGAGAGAGAGAGTAACGTGCCCTCTACACAACACTACTACACCCTCTAAGAATGTGGTTTTTACACATACAAATCTTACCTATATGGAAATGAAGATGTCATATTGATTAATGGAAAGAAAAGATGTGGTGTCTTTTACGATAGAATAATGGCTCTAAAATTTCTTTATTTTCATTAGTAGTAATAGTAGTAGTAGTTTTAGCAGTAGTGATTCTAAAGTAATAGTTGTAGTGATACTAGTAGTTATAGTAGTATCGATACTAGCAGTGATAATAGTAGTTATAGTAGTAGTGATACTAGTAGTTATAGTAGTAGTGATACAAGTAGTAATAATAGTAGTTATAGTAGTAGTGATACTAGTGATACTAGTAGTAATAGTAGTAGTTATAGTAGTAGTGATACTAGTGATACTAGTAGTAATAGTAGTAGTTATAGTAGTAGTGATACTAGTAGTGATAGTAGTAGTGATACTATTAGTGATAGTAGCAATACTAGTGAAAGGGGAGAGAGAGAGGGGGGGGGGGAGGGAGAGGCGACATATGAACAGATCTAACAAAATAACTCATAAAAATAAGATCGAAACTAAAATTAATGCCAAGATTAAGTTTTAAACAAAATAATATTTACGTTATATTTCGAGAGAGAGAGAGAGAGAGAGAGAGAGAGAGAGAGAGAGAGAGAGAGAGAGAGAGAGAGAGAGAGAGTTGAATATAAGGTGTTGGAGGAAAACTGTGAAGGACCTAGTTTTGAAATTGTGGGAGCATTGAAGGACTGGGCGAGACTCACGAAAGATTGTTGGAGATTGACTGTTGGAGGTAGATTGTGAGAGAAGTGATAGAATATTGGAGAAATTTGCTGGAGGAATAATATTAGGTCAAAGTATGTTGAAGATTGTTGGAGAAGAAAGAGGGAGAGGAATGGTGTCTGGTAGAATAGGCCTAGTCAACCCTGCCTCTCCACTCCCTTATGTCATGGGCAGATTATGATTTATAAGGAAAGACCTTTTTCATCATAATAAAGACTTAATTCATTATTATTACTTTCAATTTTAGAGCAGAGGCCGATGGGGGAAGAAGCTACCTTACGTCACAATGAAAATAGGAAAGCTGATCACAGGGACTTTGGTCTATTGCGTAGGATTACACTCGAACTTTTCTCTCTCTCTCTCTCTCTCTCTCTCTCTCTCTCTCTCTCTCTCTCTCTCTCTCTCTCTCTCTCTCTCAGATTTGTCCCTATATCCATGCATGAACACACAATTACATTTCATATATACCCATAGGCAAAGGATATTGGTATTAAAGAACAAAGGAATAAGACAAAGGAATAAGAGGAAAAGAGATATCGAGAGAGAGAGAGAGAGAGAGAGAGAGAGAGAGAGAGAGAGAGAGAGAGAGAGATATTTTATTCCATGTATTCCCTATCATATTTAAAACATTGTTTTAATTATCTTCACTTGTTGCCAAATGTAAATATAATGTCTAATCCAGTATCAATATTAGTAAGGGAAATAATGTTATTAGGAGGAAATTTGGCAACGCTGCTCATCTGTCACTCGAATCATTTATTTTTTAAATATTAATTAGTTTAATTTTGTTTATGTGTCATTTATTGTCATTTTCATTATATTATCTGTATTATTTCCCCTACATTATAAAATGCAAATTTTCAAACATATATATTTTCAAATCGACTTATTAACGTCTAGAAATCTAATATGTTCAAGGTATTATGCTTGCACAAACACACGCATGCACACACACATTTACCATACCAAGCTGCTCCTTGCAACGGACCCTAGATGTTAGTCCTATTCTATTTCTCTAGACTAACTGCAAGACAAAATAATTGTCTCCTTAGGTAATTAAGCCAAAATTATTCAAACAATGGAGAAAACCTACATAGAAAACAATGGAGTAGGCCTAGTTTTACGTATCATAGCCATTCACTTAATCCCAAGACTCACTTAAAGACAGCTTTATCCTAACGCGAAATAGGCGCATGTCGTGTTCAAATGTCTTTAATTCTAACTTCGACTCTGCATAAGCAGTTATCATTATAAACGTTTTACGGTTTTAGGCATGGAATAGGCTAAACTAACACAGCATAAATTTCTCTAATAAAGTTAAGATTAAGAGAATTCAATCTAAATTTAAAAACGAAGCCGATGCCAAATCGAATCAAACGTTTGGACTTGGAGACAAGAAATCCTATGACTTCGTCTTGTGATTCTTTAGTGTTAAATCAACTCTCTCTCTCTCTCTCTCTCTCTCTCTCTCTCTCTCTCTCTCTCTCTCTCTCCATATATACATGATCCACATATGCCAAAATTCCTCTGTTAAAAAAGAACGTATACCATTGTAAAAAAAGCAACGGAGATAATCACCCTTAATGTGTGACATCATAAGAGTGAGAACAGTTTGCTCCATGGAACTGAATATAGACAGTGATACTTTACAATATTTATTATGTAATTATTTGTCTTCAGTAGATTTTGTCTATTATTATCTATATTAAATATCAAATTAACTTTTTAGACATATTGAATGGAAGAGTTTGACCAGAAGTAAAGAAATAAGTTTCAATATTCAAAGAAACAACCACACTAGGCCTATATTCTCGTTCAACCCGCAATACTGTAAATCGTTTAAATGATTTACCAGGTTTTTCTCACATTTATGTTGGTTTATTGTGCATTTAATGTTCTTAATTGTAAAAATAAAAGGTTTAAGCTTCAAAACGAGATTTTAACTGCATCTGTATTATTATTATTATTATTATTATTATTACTTGCTAAGCTACAACCCTAGTTGGAAAAGTAGGACCCCAACAGGGGAAATAGCCCAGTGAGGAAAGGAAACAAGGAAAAATAAAATATTTATAGAACAATAACATTAAAGTAAATATATCTTATGTAGCCTAGACATCATTCATTCATTCATATGATCCTTGACCAAATGATATGCACACGAGTTGCTTAACACACACACACACAAACTCTCTCTCTCTCTCTCTCTCTCTCTCTCTCTCTCTCTCTCTCTCTCTCTCGCTCTCTCTCTCAATTTGAATTTTTCATTACTTCTCTTGTAATTTATATATTTCCTTTCCTCACTGGTCTATTTTACCTTTGTGGAGCCATTGGGCTTATAGCATCCTACTTTTCCAACCAGTGTTTTAGCTGACCAGGGAGAGCCAGGCAATGGCTGCTGATGGCTCAACAGGTAGACCTATAGGCTCCCCCAAACTTCCCCCCATCCTTAGCTCACAAGGATGGTGATGTTTCAGAAAAACTATTCAACCTGAGTGTGTCTCGAATCCTCCTCCAGCAGATTGCTAGGCAAGGATGTTTCCTTGCTAAAATACCCACAAAAATCACGCATAACCAACAGTCTGTCAACACATCATATCACGCATTGACATAGAGGCATGATAGGTAGTGTGTGTGCGTGTGTATGTGTGTGAATGTGATCTTTAGAATGTGTAGGTGTGACTTTTATATAACCTCTTACATAAGTAAACTTCCTTTAAAGTATTTGGTGTAAGTTTTATAAGTAGAAAGTGTCTTAGGAGTAATATTTTTCCTTCCATAACATGTGACACTCGAAACTAGGATGTGTTGTACTTGAAATGCGAGGTCTCTCTCTCTCTCTCTCTCTCTCTCTCTCTCTCTCTCTCATATACTTCATAAATAGGTGGAGACAAATAATGATGTAACAAAAACAAAAAAAACAGCAGTGTGAGACTATAAAGTGTTTCTGACCAAGAGTAGCCTTACGATGAGAGAGAGAGAGAGAGAGAGAGAGAGAGAGAGAGAGAGAGAGAGAGAGAGAGAGAGAGAGGGTGGGGGGGGGGAGTTATTTCCAAAGATCCGAGTTGGTTTAGTGCAAATCCATTTATCTCAGAATAAACAGACATTTCTAGTTACTAGTTTATAGTTTATCGTTCTAAGATTTGAGTGATAGTTTCATATATATATATATATATATATATATATATATATATATATATATATATATATATATATATATATATATATATATATATTCAATATTATATATATTCAATATATACATATATATTCAATTATAGAGTGTAATGATAATGGCCAATTGACACTAATTTAAAATTACTATCTTTTTCTTCTTCTTCTGTGAATCAGGAAAAATAGCGAATGCATTTAAAAAGGCCAAATTACGAATACAAAAATTAATTGCAAGCTTTTAATCAATCAATTTATCAAATTATTTGAAATAGGCCTACTTGCTATAGGCTGTTTAAGGACGATCATTATAATGATACTATTTGGAAACCTATTAATTGAAAATTCTCTTGACTGGGATCTTTATGGAGGAAAACATTTTGATTAATCTTGTTTAAAGTTAGTGAAGGTTTTGTTTGAATAGAAAACAACTAATGATATGATATACATATTCTTGCATTTGTTCAACATTGAGAGAGAGAGAGAGAGAGAGAGAGAGAGAGAGGTATGAACGTCCTATTGCTGAGCCAATTTATCCGGGATAAACAACAGAATATTTCGTTGGGCTCTATATGAACGAGAAACCTCTATGTGCATTTGAGAGTTTGATCTCTCTCTCTCTCTCTCTCTCTCTCTCTCTCTCTCTCTCTCTCTCTCTCTCTCTGCGGAAATTCTTCCGTTAAAAAGATATATATATATATATATATATATATATATATATATATATATATATATATATATATATATATATATATACACCATTACTTAAAACAGCAAGGGAAATAATGACCCTTACTGCCTGACGTCGTAAGGGTGAGAACAGATTGTTCAAGGTAACTGGATAAACACGAAAATATTAAAATGTTATGTAATTACTTACCTTTTGGGGGATTTTGTTTATTATCATATATAATAAATTCTAACTGAGAATGTGTATCTTATGTTATGCAAAATACTTCTGGACCCAACCAGTGAATATATCGTTTTCTGTGTGCATAGGCCTCGATGCTCTCTATGACGTCCGGCTTATGTGTATTATTATTATTATTATTACTATCCAAGCTACAACCCTAGTTGGAAAAGCAAGATGCTATAAGCCCAGGGGCTCCAACAGGGAAAAATAGCCCAGTGAGGAAAGAAAATAAGGAAATAAATAAATGAAGAGAACAAATTAACAATAAATCATTCTAAAATAAGTAACAACGTCAAAACAGACATGTCATATATAAACTATTAACAACATCAAAAACAAATATGTCATAAATAAACTATAAAAAGACTCATGTCCGCCTGGTCAACAAAAAAGCATTTGCTCCAACTTTGAACTTTTGAGGTTCTACTGATTCAACCACCCGATTAGAAAGATAATTCCACAACTTGGTCACAACTGGAATAAAACTTCTAGAGTACTACGTAGTATTGAGCCTCGTGATGGAGAAGGCCTGGCTATTAGAATTAACTGCCTGCCTAGTATTACGAACAGGATAGAATTGTCCAGGGAGATCTGAATGTAAAGGATGGTCAGAGTTATGAAAAATCTTATGCAACATGCATAGTGAACTAATTGAACGACGGTGCCAGAGATTAATATCTAGATCATGAATAAGAAATTTAATAGACCGTAAGTTTCTATCCAACAAATTAAGATGAGAATCAGCAGCTGAAGACCAGACAGGAGAACAATACTCAAAACAAGGTAGAATGAAAGAATTAAAACACTTCTTCAGAATAGATTGATCACCGAAAATCTTGAAAGACTTTCTCAATAAGCCTATTTTTTGTGCAATTGAAGAAGACACAGACCTTATATGTTTCTCAAAAGTAAATTTACTGTCGAGAATCACACCTAAAATTTTGAAAGAGTCATACATATTTAAAGAAACATTATCAATACTGAGATCCGGATGTTGAGGAGCCACCGTCCTTGACCTACTTACAATCATACTTTGAGTTTTGTTAGGATTCAACTTCATACCCCATAATTTGCACCATGCACTAATTCTAGCTAAATCTCTATTAAGGGATTCACCAACCCTAGATCTACAATCAGGGGATGGAATTGATGCAAAGAGAGTAGCATCATCTGCATATGCAACAAGCTTGTTTTCTAGGCCAAACCACATGTCATGTGTATATAGTATGAAAAGTAATGGCCCAAGAACACTACCCTGTGGAACACCGGATATCACATTCCTATAATCACTATGGTGCCCATCAACAACAACTCTTTGAGATCTATTACTTAAAATATCAATAATAATGCAAAGAAACGAACCACCCACTCCCAACTGTTTCAGTTTGAAAACAAGGGCCTCAAAGGCAGCACTAAAATCAAGGCCAATCATACGAACTTCCCGACCACAATCAAGGGATTTCTGTACAGCATTGGAGATTGTGAGAAGGGCATCACATGCTCCAAGGCCTTTACGAAAACCAAATTGCAAACTAGGGAGTAGATGATTACCTTCAGCAAACCTATTAAGACGTTTTGCCAGAAGACGTTCAAAACCTTTAGATAATATGGGAGTTATGGAAATTGGGCGGTAATCAGTGGGATTTGAGCTACCACAAACACATTTACATAGAGGAGTAACATTACCAATTCTCCAACTAGTGCTAAAAGCTCCTTTTCTTGCTAACTTGCGCAAAATAACAGATAACTTTGGAGCTAAGAAATCTGCTGTCTTTATAAAAAACAAAGGAAAAATACCATTTGGGTCTACACCTCCATAAGCATCAAGGTCCACCAACAGAGATTTAATCTCACGAGATCGAAAAGCTAAACTAGTTAGTTTAGCCTCAGGAAAACAGGAATGAGGAAGTTCAAGTTTTTCATTACTCTGTTTACTGTCAAAAACATCAGCCAAAAGGGTTGCCTTTTCCTTTGGACAGTGAGTGACTGAGCCATCTGGTTTAAGTAAAGGAGGAACTGTTGCATCTACACAAAAGAGTGCAGATTTAAGGGTAGACCACCATTTATGTTCCTGAGTTGTACCAGAAAGTGTTTCTTTTATGGTTAAATTGTACTCCTTTTCAGTTGAGGCATAAACTCTCTGAGCAAAAGCTCGAAGCTGAGTCTAGTTGTTCCAGGTCAAATCTGATCTGTTACCCTTCCAAAGATGATAGGCCTCCTGTTTCTCCAAATAAGCACGTCTACAATCATCATTGAACCACGGTTTGTCCTTCACTCGGTACCTTAGCACATGAGAAGGGATACGCCTATCAATTATGTTGACTAGATTCTCATTCAAAGGGACAACAGGATCTACACTATTATATAATTGTGTCCAATTCAAGCGCAAAAGATCATGTAAAATCCCATTCCAGTCTGCTTGGGATTTCATATGAATTTTACAATAATATGATATATCAGGGACAGGCTGCTCAGTCTTCACTAATAATGAAATCAAGGCATGATCAGATGTCCCGACTGGAGAACCAACCTTACTAGTTATAACGCCAGGGGAGTCAGTGTATACGAGGTCCAAGCAATTACCAGACCTGTGAGTAGCTTCATTTATGATTTGCTCACAGCCTGATTCAGAGGCAAAGTCTAAAGCTCTTAAGCCATGGCGATCGGTAGGAGAGATAGAACTTAACCACTCCCTATGGTGAGCATTAAAATCACCAACAAAGACAAAAGAAGCCTTTCTATCATCTTCTTGTATCTTAGCCATAATGGTAAGAAGACAATTGAAGATAGAATCATCTATGTCTGAATTCCGGTAGATCGAACACAAATAAAAGTTGTTATGCCTGCCACAAACTTTTATTACCTGAATCTCATGACATCCATATTGATAGCAGGACTTATGAGAAGCAGGGTACTCGGTCCTAATATACACCGCCATTCCCCTGGCCCTAGGGATGGCATCACGTTTCAACATTATTGGCTTCTTAAAACCAGTTATAAGGAGCTCAGAAGAGTGCCTCATATTAGAAACCAAAGTTTCTGAGCACAAAAGAATATCATACTATCTGGACGCAACTGTAAGGTCTTGGATATTTGCATGAAGACCACGAATATTGCAATACAGAAGACGACATTGACGAAATCTAGGACGTACTGGTCCCGGATTTCGCTCAATGTCTCCAGACTGCATAAGAATTGATAGAAATAAAAAAGAGACATCATACTTAAAAACTAGATTAACAAGAATTATAACAAAAACAATACGTACAGAATTATAAACAAAGTGATTGATGATACCCATAGACTATAGTAAAAAGTCGGAAAAACTGGTCAACATGGAGGAGCCGATACACCATGCAAGGCTAAATACCCTCCAGGATAGCCACTTCAACTGAAGGGAGGGCAGTAGGTGGTTTTGTTTGAATAGACAACAGCCGGGGATACGATATAGCCTATATATATATATATAT